>NC_060140.1:553224322-553524322 GCF_021461385.2 Schistocerca piceifrons
ATGGATGCAGATGTAGATGCACCGCCCCAGTCAAACTCCCTGCCTGGCAGTGTCCTCAAATCGGATCACGCGAGGGAGTAAACTGCGCCACACTCGCAGACGAGCCGACGCACACGGGACGCACGGCACGCGCAGGCTTGCACCCACACGCACCGCACTCTGTGGCGCACGGACACGGAGCCGCGGCGCGAACGCAACCCTAAAACGCTTGGCTCGAGAACACCATGACGCTGGGTTGTTATACCACGACGCACGCGCTCCGCCTAACCGAGTAAGTAAAGAAAAAATGAAAGTAGTGGTATTTCACCGGCGATGTTGCCATCTCCCACTTATGCTACACCTCTCATGTCACCTCACAGTGCCAGACTAGAGTCAAGCTCAACAAGGTCTTCTTTCTCCGCTAATTTTTCCAAGCCCGTTCCCTTGGCAGTGGTTTCGCTAGATAGTAGATAGGGACAACAACTCTTTTTTTCAACATTTATTATACATGCAATGCCCTCTTACTAACACTTATGCGTGGGCGTGCTACATACTAAACAAAGCTAGATGTTACAATTGTGGTAACTTATAAAACACAACCAAAACAAAATCAAATTTCTACTTCATAATACAACTAAAAACGGCCTCTTAGCCTCTCTGGGCTAACCCCAGAGAGTTGCCCGTCCCTAGCTACGAGGACGCGGGTTGAACAACTACAACTATTAGATTACAAAAACTATGTACAAAATACACTCCTGGAAATTGAAATAAGAACACCGTGAATTCATTGTCCCAGGAAGGGGAAACTTTATTGACACATTCCTGGGGTCAGATACATCACATGGTCACACTGACAGAACCACAGGCACATAGACACAGGCAACAGAGCATGCACAATGTCGGCACTAGTACAGTGTATATCCACCTTTCGCAGCAATGCAGGCTGCTATTCTCCCATGGAGACGATCGTAGAGATGCTGGATGTAGTCCTGTGGAACGGCTTGCCATGCCATTTCCACCTGGCGCCTCAGTTGGACCAGCGTTCGTGCTGGACGTGCAGACCGCGTGAGACGACGCTTCATCCAGTCCCAAACATGCTCAATGGGGGACAGATCCGGAGATCTTGCTGGCCAGGGTAATTGACTTACACCTTCTAGAGCACGTTGGGTGGCACGGGATACATGCGGACGTGCATTGTCCTGTTGGAACAGCAAGTTCCCTTGCCGGTCTAGGAATGGTAGAACGATGGGTTCTATGACGGTTTGGATGTACCGTGCACTATTCAGTGTCCCCTCGACGATAACCAGTGGTCTACGGCCAGTGTAGGAGATCGCTCCCCACACCATGATGCCGGGTGTTGGCCCTGTGTGCCTCGGTCGTATGCAGTCCTGATTGTGGCGCTCACCTGCACGGCGCCAAACACGCATACGACCATCATTGGCACCAAGGCAGAAGCGACTCTCATCGCTGAAGACGACACGTCTCCATTCGTCCCTCCATTCACGCCTGTCGCGACACCACTGGAGGCGGGCTGCACGATGTTGGGGCGTGAGCGGAAGACGGCCTAACGGTGTGCGGAACCGTAGCCCAGCTTCATGGAGACGGTTGTGAATGGTCCTCGCCGATACCCCAGTAGCAACAGTGTCCCTAATTTGCTGGGAAGTGGCGGTGCAGTCCCCTACGGCACTGTGTAGGATCCTACGGTCTTGGCGTGCATCCGTGCGTCGCTGCGGTCCGGTCCCAGGTCGACGGGCACGTGCACCTTCCGCCGACCACTGGCGACAACATCGATGTACTGTGGAGACCTCACGCCCCACGTGTTGAGCAATTCGGCGGTACGTCCACCCGGCCTCCCGCATGCCCACTATACGCCCTCGCTCAAAGTCCGTCAACTGCTCATACGGTTTACGTCCACGCTGTCGCGGCATGCTACCAGTGTTAAAGACTGCGATGGAGCTCCGTATGCCACGGCAAACTGGCTGACACTGACGGCGGCGGTGCACAAATGCTGCGCAGCTAGCGCCATTCGACGGCCAACACCGCGGTTCCTGGTGTGTCCGCTGTGCCGTGCGTGTGATCATTGCTTGTACAGCCCTCTCGCAGTGTCCGGAGCAAGTATGGTGGGTCTGACACACTAGTGTCAATGTGTTCTTTTTTCCATTTCCAGGAGTGTATATAGCAAAACATTACTCTTGTGCTTTTATTCTTTATAATGCACATTAGATAGTGAGAGGCAACCAGCCAAAAACAAACATTTCTCCACTAGTAATAACACAAAAGGGTGACCTCTTCACCTCTTACCTCCCACATAAATACCATCAACTTCCAGCGGCCAAACCCCAGGCGGACCGAATAGATCGCCATGCCTGGGGCGGACCAGCTGCTTCCCTTTACATCTGTTAGTCCACAATCGGTTATTGACATAACAATTGCCATACAATTCATAATTGATACACACGATGAGCCTCCTTGGACACTGCATTAATCACTTTAGAAAACAGTTGGAAATATTCTTCCTTATTCATAATTTCAACTACATCATATTCTGGTAAAAGCTGCCTCTCAGCTGAAGCAACTTGCTCGTACATTGGGCACTGAAATACGACATGCTCAGGGGTGCCGTGAGGGACCCACAATCGCACCCCGGCGTCGGCCGCCTCCCTATGTGGTGTAAGTACTCCGGGTAGGGACCATGACCAGTCAGGAAGTGTACTATGCCCTGAGAGGGCCGTATGATCTTATTCTTCAGGCGCTCCCTGACATTGGAAATAAAGGAATGGACTCTTCTCCCAGTGTCTAAGCGATTCCACTCATCCTACCAAAGGTTTAATAGTTCATCTTTAATTAATGCAACACTTGTCAAGGGCGCTCCCATTATCTCGCACACCCGCTCAATATTTTGTTTCCGCAGCCTGTAAAAGGCTGCCTGCGGTCTAATGATGAGATCTAAAGGGCATAAGCCCATAATAACTAACAACACGTCGGTAGGACTGGTGCCAAAAGCACCGATACATCGTAACAATATATTTGTGTTCTTCTGACTGACATAGCCGGCCTCACCAGGGTCAATCTGTGGGCCCACACACTCGCTCCATAGGCAACAATAGGAGCCAACACACAGTTGTGATAAAGATGAATCGCTTTCGCCTGTGTCCTATAATTATTAATTTGTTAAACAAGGCCAGCGATATAGCTGTGGCCTCTTCTATATGAACATTAAAGTTACAACGTTCATCCAAGTACACACCCAAATAATGCACTGAGCGTTGTCTTGAAACAAAGACATTATCAATTCGTACAGTTGGGTCTCTGTTGAGCCTCCCTTTCAACAACATATACGATGATTTCTGCGGTGCAACAGTTAATTTAGGCCGATTGCACCACCCTTGCAAAATCTCCACGGCTTGTCTCGCATTCTCTTCTATTGAGGCTCGAGAATTACCCCCCACCAGGATGACAAGATAGTCCGCATAAGCCACGACACCCAGCACTGAGGCATCCCCCTGCAAGGTGTTCAGCAGTGGCTCCATATTTATGTCCCAAAAAACAGGACCGAATACCGATCCCTGGGGACAACCCCGGGTGATCCTCTTGGACACCACAGTCCCAGGAACCGTGATCCTAACTAGTCTGTTATCACAGTAGGCCTCCAAACAGCCATATAGCAGTCTAGGGCATCCCATCTCCCACAAAGAAGAGAAGAGAGCCGGCCACCACAGGTTGTCGAAGGCCCCCGAGATATCAACCATTATCCCCAGAACATACTTTGCACTGGCTGTGTGGACAGTCCGGGCTACCTCGTTGATCGCATCCTGGGTGGAGCGACCCTTCTGGAACCCGAACTGCCGATCACTCATGCTATGCAGAGCTCGATGACTTAATAATCTGTCAGTGAGCAGCTTCTCAAAGGCCTTGCCCAGTACGTCCAAAATACAAATAGGTCTTTATGACTTTGGCAGCTGAGGATCTTTATCAGGACCTTTCCTTATGATCACCACTTCTGCAATCTTCCACTTCTTAGGATACACACGTAGTTGCAAGCAGGTGCTGTAGATCTTCATCAATTCTGGAGCGAGCTGCGGTGCCAGGTACTGCAGAATCTCTGAGGTGATCCCATCTGGACCCGGATCTTTCCTTCTGGCAAACTAATGAAGTACAGCCACCACTTCCTCAGCAGAGAAAGAGTAAACATGTAAATTGTTGTTGTATGGCTCCATCATTGCCCCGCGTATGCCTCATTGCTCCTCTGTATCTTCGTCCTCCCTCTCATCCGGCAGTAAAGTATCCAACAATACACTTGCAGTTTCTTCCCATGTTGTGGTGTACCTTCCGTCCAGGCGTAGCGTGGATAACATAGTTGGCGATCTATTTTTTTCCCTGAATAGTTTGTATAGGACCCCCCATGGATCTGTTCCCAACTGGTCTTTAACAAAGTTTTCCCACAACTGCCTTCGAGTCCTCTGTATTAATAACTTGTATCTTTCTTTGAGGCAACGATAAATCTATAGGTGATAGTTCCTCTCATCCTGGGCAAAGCTTCTTTGATAGTTGCTCCATGACCTACTGACAGACTGCTTAAGCGCGGTCAGTTCTGGGGACCACGGACTAGACTGCCTGCGGACAAACCTCACTACCCGAGGAACTGCCGGGGCAATTATGGCCTCAATAGACGTAACTATTATATCCACTGCTTCCTCTACTTCCTCAGCTTCAAGTTCAGGTCTCAGCTCTGGACGACGAAAGTCCCACAGCAGTCGTTCCTACTCAGTCTTCAAGTAATTGTAACGTTTTTCCAAAACGCCAGTCTCCTCCTGGACCACAGCATCATAATCAAAGAATATACAATTGTGATCACTAGTACTTAGATTTCCAATAACACACTAGTTATTTACATGAGGCGCTGCACTCAACGTCGCTAAGGTAACATCAATATTAGAGACCGCACCTGCCCAACCTGAAAAAGTGGGTGGGTGACCAGGTTGATTCAACACCACTAGATGAGCTCCCATCATAACATTCTGCAGTTCAGAGCCTCGTTCATCCAACTCTGCACTGTGCCACAGAGGAGACTTGGCATTTGCATCCATGCAAACAATCACTGGATGACCTTCTAATGCTCTTAAAATCCAGGTCAAGTGCTCCATAAAAATCACAATATGCTATCGAAACTGACAGTATATATTCACAATGTACACATTATGTGACCGTAAGTTTAAGTGAACAACCATTACATGTTCATTGCAAAACTGATGTAGAATTGTTGTTTTTATCATCTTGTTAAGTACCACGATCACACTCATGGGGTTCTCACCAGAGAGCGCCACTTGTGCAACCTCAGGAAATCATGGGACCCGACCAGCACAGGGACCTGGTTCTTGTATGATTATTACATCCAAACTCTCTTCCTCTGCAATCTTCCTTAGCATTAATTTGCAACATTTCAAACCTCCCCATTCCCAGGGGATAAGAAACGTGCAACCGACTGGCAGGCCATGGTTTCGACAAATCAGAAACATTACGGCCATACATTTTGACCATGTCTTTAAAAAAATTTTCCAGGTCAAATTTACGACCTCTTCTTGTGTATACCTGCTCCACCAAGATCTTCAATTTGTCAGTTTCAAAGGGGATGTTTGCTGCCTCCAGCTGGATACAATCAACATTTTCCAGAGCTGGGACTGTTATATCATCTCCATAATTGTGTGCCCTTCGAACAAGTTGCCTCAGTGCAACCGTTAAGAGACCCGGCTCTTCCAACCTCGAAGCTGCAACATGTCCTCAAAGTCCTTGTGCACACTTCCAGGTCCAAAAGCATTAAATGAATTGCCAACACCACTACCAGTATTTACACTATTTACATTGGTCACTATACCTCCACTACAAGTCAATACTTCATTTACATTGGTACGATCTACATCCTTCAAACTACTACCACCACCAATTACTACACAGGAGGTATCCACGCCCTCTTCTTCACCTTCCACATGTTCAACACATGACGGCTGCTCCACTGCAGGCTCCGATGGCCGGCATGTCAGCCAACTCAGATCTTCTTCTAGTTCAACCTCGGCTTGAATGCCGACGTCCACCACCAGATGACTAGTGGACCCAGAAGGGTCCTCCAGGTCAACCTGTGTAAAGAGCTTTACTTAGAAGCTTGCCCCACTCAGCGTCTCTTCTACCTTTATTAGGTGATTTTTTCCTAGGCGCCTTAAGGGTCGTCATAGTCCGTCCTTTGAATGATTCTGTCTAAGACCATTCTGTAAGTGGGGGCAATCCTTGGGACTTCCACATTTCTTACCTCTCTTCGTACAAGGTACACAGACAGGTGGACCATCCTTTTGAGGGCAATCCTTCCTCTCATCCCCAGCCTCCCCACAGTGGGCACACACGAACTGGACCTCACCACAGTATTTATTAGTGTGGTTTAGGTCTTGGCATTTAGTACACCTAGGTACCGACAGGTAGTCTTTAATATTTAAAGCAGAGTAACCCACTTAAAGTCTACCGATTCGAGTCGGAAGTTTCCATAGCTCAGGTGATACTTCAACAACATTGTGAACTGTTAATTTATCTCACGGTCCTACTTTGAATCTCAATTTGAAGTGCCCATCAAACTCCTCTCTTGTCATAGACACGTCAAAATTCTGTGTGTAAATGGCATCAAGTAAATTCTCTGCATCCATGTATGTAGGCACGTCGTATAAGCACATCAGAGGATGTCTTTTCCGAGGGGGTTCACAATTGAGCTTTTCCGTTAATTGAGGATTCTTTAAGATTCTGTGACTATCCTCTTGCGAGGTACTTTCGACGATCAATACATTCTTTGTGGTACTAACATTATTAATTTTTATTTTATCCCTCTTTGGATTAATGCACTTTTAAAATTCAGCCTTGACCATACAAATATCTTCACCCTACTTGGGTTTAATGAACACGGTCTGTACAGTTTTCTTTAGATTTTGCTGTATGGTCTCCTTGGCCGACGGCGCCTTGACCACAGGGGCACCTGCAACTGTGGCATATGTACATTGTCCAACCAGTTGATTCCGTAAGCGTGCATTCTCTTTTTCGAGTTCAAGCAACCTACCTTCCAATTGTGCATGGGCCATAGCCCACCCCGCTACACAGTCCCTAATCTGGTTAATCGCGTAGTTACTAATTTTTCCATTTTTGATACTACGGTCCAACAACTTCACAAACCTCGCGTGCCACTCAGCGATGCTAATATTCGCATAAAGCGACGAATCTAACTCAAGCACACGTTCACTCTCTTGATTATCAGCCATAGCGCCATCAGAGAGAAAAGAAAGGAGGCCCATCTCTTTCCCCGGACAGGCCTCTCTGGCATGGGGGGGAAACTAATTGCAGTTCACTCACAGGTCACAACCCTCGACCAAGAGCTTTCTACAACTGAGCTGCTAGGGTTAGCGCGCCATGGGTATAGTGCACTAGCCCTCTTCAGTAGCTGCATCTGCGAAGTTTTCTCCCCCTCCCACATTCCAGGAGAGCGAATTCACTCCCCATCCTTCGCCCCCTACTAGGCCGAGTTCCCACCAAACGGCTAAAGACCCAGTCCTACTCAGATGCCGGGCCAGTCCCCCAGACGTTCAGGGGTCTGGACCCATCTAACATTACCAAGGACATGTAACCACGCCCCGGCTTGGCGGATCATTCCCTGGAATTCCAGGGGCAAGGCGGGTGACCTTCGCCCACTTGGGCCAGGATCTTGCCACTACAAATGCAGCTGCCGGACCTGGTGTACAAGATGTTCAGCATACCGTCGCACACCTGCCTTTCAGTCGCCCGAAGGCTTAACAGCTCCACCACGAGAAGGCGGGCAGGGGCACTTGGGAAGGAGAAGCTAAGATGTTCGAGTCGAATCATTCCCCGCTGCCGATTTCCAACCATGAGCCCACAAGGATTGCAGGATCACAATATGAGACAGCCGGAGCTAGTAGAAAACTCTTCCCTGATCTCCCGATGGCGTCTCCGGGTCCTTTTGGGTTACCCCGACAAAAACAGGGACAGCGGGAATCTCGTTAATCCATTCATGTGCATCACTAATTAGATGACGAGGCATTTGGCTATTTCAGCCATCTTTATTCCATAGGAATAAACATATACATACATATATTTGGTACACAAGGTAAATGGGTGTTATGTACATCGCCATGTCCACCACCGGAGTGCAGACTTACAGTGCAAAACACCATAACATAAAATATGTATATACTAAAAGGAAGAAACCTTTTATGAAAGAGAAGACAAAGAAGGAATAAAGACGATATTGCTCCTGCTAACAGGCCCCAGGAGTCAGGGAACAAGAATAACCAGCATCCTAACCGACGCCGGCTCGTGGCATCAACCTGTGCGCCGTCATCCGCTCGAAGATGCGGTAACTGGTGCAGCAGCTCTACAGTACCCTGGTGTTAAGTACCACCAGCTCTTGGGGACGGAAGCCTAGGTTGAAGAGGTCCCTCACCGACGCAGGATACCACCTGCCCTGCAATTCAGCATTGTGGTGGACACTGTCACCTCCTGGACGTCATGATGCAGGTTGGAGATAGCACGCCGGATGGACGGCGTGTCGTAATAGGTCGCCTACTGTGTATGACACCAGTCGAGTTGAAGATGGTCATCGACTACCTGGGCGTCGATCACGCAGGCGATGCCGTTTTTTGCCGCCACCACGTCAGGCTTGCAGAGTCCCTCAGGTGCACAGAGGTGGGGCTCCACTGAAACATTGAAGCCCCTCAGCACGAGCCCAGAAGAGAGTTATAGTAACTCCCCCCGTTTACCCGCACTTGCTTGAATTTCTTCACGTTGACATTCAGAGCACTGGGCAGAAATCACATTGCGTCAACACCCGCTAGCACCATCGCAATGCTTTGTTTTAATTAGACAGACGGATTCCCCCAGTCCGTGCCAGTTCTGAGTTGATCGTTGAATGGCGGCCAAAGAGAATTCGCTCACCCGCGCGCCCCTGGAGGAGCATGCTAAGGCGGACATGGCCTCGCAGCAAGGAAGATCCGTGGGAGACCAAGGCATGGGACCGAGCTCGGATCCTGCATGCAGGTTGAAGCACCGGGGCGCAAACACCACGCAGGCTCACGCATCCTGCACCGCTGGCCAGCACGAAGCTCACCAACGGCGAGAGCAGACCACGCCTGCGCTAAACGCCCACACTTACCGGCACCCCTACGGCACTCACCTTGCCCAGGCCCGACACGTTAGCACTGACCCACGTCCTGATCAAGCCCGACATGGCCAGATCCACAGAGCAAATCCTTATCCCGAAGTTATGGATCCAATTTGCCGACTTCCCTTGCCTACATTATTCTATCGACTAGAGGCACTTCACCTTGGAGACCCACTGCAGGTACAGGTACGAACCAGCGCGGCAACTCCACGTGGCCCTCTGCCAGATTTTCAAGGTCCGAGGGGAATATCGGGAAACCGCCGCAACAGCGGTGCTCTTCGCGTTCCAAACCCTATCTCCCTGCTAGAGGATTCCAGGAAACTCGAACGCTCATGCAGAAAAGAAAACTCTTCCCTGATCTCCCGACGGCGTCTCCGGGTCCCTTTGGGTTACCCTGACCAGCTTCTCTAAAAGAGGGTCCTGTCTTGTATCAGTTCCGGATTCCCTTTCGCCCAACGGGGGCAGCACAAAGTGCATCATGCTATGACAGCCCCCATCAACATCGGATTCCTCCTAGGGCTTAGGATCGACTGACTCGTGTGCAACGGCTGTTCACACTAAACTGTTCTCCACGTCAGCCCTCCAGGGCCTCGCTGGAGTATTTGCTACTACCACGCAGATCTGCACTGACAGCGGCTCCAGGCAGGGTCACGCCCTGACTCTTCTGCGCCCACCTCCACGACACTCCTACTCCTCAGGGCTTCGTGGCCGGCCGCAAGGACCAGCCATGACTGCCAGACTGATGGCCGAGTACAGGCACGACGCTTCAGCGCCGTCCATTTTCAGGGCTAGTTGCTTCGGCAGTTGAGTTTTTTAGCGGATTCCGACTTCCATAGCCACCATCCTGCTGTCTTAAGCAACCAACGCCTTTCACTGTTTCCTATGAGCGTCGGTTCGGGCGACTTAACTTGGCGTTTGGTTCATCTCACAGCGCCAGTTCTGCTTACCAAAAGTGGCTCCCTTGGCACTCCGAACCGAGTCGTCTGCTCGTGGCTTCAGCGTATCAAGCAAGCCGGAGATCTCACCCATTTAAAGTTTGATAATAGATTGTGGTCGTTTCCCCTGACTTCGTCCTGGTCAGGCATAGTTCACCATCTTTCGGGTCCCAACGTGTATGTTCCAGGTGCGCCTCAGCTTGCAATGAGGACGAGACGCCCCAGGAGTGCAGCGACCACTGCCCCGGTAAAGGTGGGAAGCCCCATCCTCCCATGGCCCACGCAAGGCGAGACCTTCACTTTCATTATGCCTTCTGGTTTCATACAGCCATATGACACGCGCACATCTTAGACTCCTTGGCCCGTGTTTCAAGATGGGTCGTGAATTCAAAGCTGAAGCGCCACTGTCGGGAGCGATTATTCCGCCTGAGAGCATCCCGAGCCAACAACGGAGCGGGTCTGGGGCCGGGCCAGGTAGGTCCATCATCTGGGAAGAACAGCCCGCAGTTGCCGGGAGACCGAGCGCCCAAAGGGGCGAATCGACTCCTCCAGATATGCCGTCGAGCAGCCAGCCATGACACTGGGGCTCTGACCAACAGACACGAACCAAGGCCTGCAGAAGGACAGGCTGCGCACCCGGGCCATAGGCCGGCACCCAGCGGGTCGCAACATTTTACTAGAGGAGAAGTGCGGCCCAGTGCACACCGGAATGGCCCCACCCCACGGCGAGTGGAAAGGCAACCGGACATGACCCTGCCGCAGATTGCTCCGTGAAGGTGGCCAGCGCCATTTTCTGAGGGCGGGGGCCAGTGGCGGAATGGGTGTGAATCTCACCCTTTCGATCTTCAGGACTTCTCACGTTTACCCCAGAACAGTTTCACGTACTTTTGAACTCTCTCTTCTTAGTTCTTTTCAACTTTCCCTCACAGTACTTGTTTGCTATCGGTCTCGTGGTCATATTTAGTCTCAGATGGAGTTTACCACCCACTTGGAGCTGCACTCTCAAGCAACCCGACTCAAAGGAGAGGTCCCGCCGACGCTCGCACCGGCCGCTACGGGCCTGGCACCCTCTGCAGGCCGTGGTCTCATTCAAGCTGGACTTGGGCCCGGTGGGTGGCGTCGGGGTAGCGGACCCTCCCAAACACCACTTGCCACGACAGGCGGCAGCCTGCGGGATTTGGTGCTGGACTCTTCCCTGTTCGCTCGCCGCTACTGGGGGAATCCTCGATAGCTTCTTTTCCTCCGCTTAGTAATATGCTTAAATTCAGCGGGTAGTATCGCCAGCTCTGAGTTCGTTGTACGAGGTGTCGCACGCCACACCGCCAGCCGGCTGTGCACGCTACCGAGACAGTACCGGTATGCGAACCGCCAGGCGACGGGCGCGCATCGCACGTTTAAGGAGACGCGGCCGGCCCCACAGGCGGCCACGACACTCCCAGGTCTCAGAAGCGGGGCAAACACTGCGAGCTTCAGTATACGTAGCCGACACTCAGCCAGACGTGGCCCGGGAACGGAATCCATGGACCGCAATGTGCGTTCGAAACGTCGATGTTCATGTGTCCTGCAGATCACATGTCGACGTGCAATTCGCTACGTTCTTCATCGACCCACGAGCCGAGTGATCCACCGTCCTGGGTGATCTTTTTTAGTTTCCACTGTCTCTTTCAAAACAGTTGCATAGGCGGGACTGAGGCGTTTGACGGTCCCTGTTCCAGCGTTCTGTGTCCAACGGCCTCACGGCCGATGGGCGTCGTACGGCTCCACACCGGAGCGGACAGGCACTCGGGCGAAAGTCATTCAAAACCGGCGCCAGGCGCCAGGTGCCGCAGGCCAGCCGCTCCAGAGCTTCACCGCTCGTACCACACAACAATTCCGTTAGTTCTGAGAAGCACGCGTGGTTCCGCACGCAGCGCACGGCTACTGTGCGCCGTACAGGTAGCGTGTTGCGCGACACGACACGCGCATCGAAAGACATGCAGTCTAGTCGGTAATGATCCTTCTGCAGGTTCACCTACGGAAACATTGTTACGACTTTTACTTTCTCTAAATGCTCAAGTTTGGTTATCTTTCCGGTAGCATCGGGCCAACGGGACTGCACCCGTTGCTGCTGTCTGTATGGCCGCCGTCAGATCCTCTGCAGCTTTGTCTACGTCCACAACGCGATCCATTGGCCAATTCGGTACCACTAGATTTCCTCTTAGTCGATCCCAGTCTGCCTTGCGCCAGTTGTATTTCACGATGCCGTTCACCTGGTCTTGAGGAGGTGGCTCCCCATCATAGGCTACAGTGAATGTGATCAGAGTGTGGTCACTTACTGTCGTTCCCCGCCATACCTTCCAATTCTTCGTACAGAGAAACGCGTGTGCACTCTTAAGTGTCACATCAATGTTCGAAGTCGCCTTCGAAAGTTGGTGGGAAATTTGGTCGGTTCAACGCTTCTAGTCCGAGTTCGTGAATTGCTTCTACGAGTCTCTCAACTCGCCTGGCGGCGCATCGAGCGCCGAGAGGCGTGTTGTCACTGTGCCATAGGGGTGACATGGCGTTTGCGTCCATTGTGCAAATTAGCAAGTCATTGCGGTAGAATCCAACCGCCTCTTTTAACTGGTCAATATACGGTCTCTCTCGGTGCCTGTACTGGAAGTACATGTTTAGCACGAAAAGGGTGAAATTGCCAGTGTTTATCTCGGCTAACACCATGCATGTGTTGCTTTGTAAGACGTATGCGTTGCCGGAGATGGGCAAGGCATGGGAGAGTCTCTGACCAGAGAGCAGTATGTAGTTAGTTGTTGCTTGTCGCTAGTCGACATTAGTCTTCACTAGTCTGCGTGAGTCGGCAGTAGTCGGCAGTTGTGTGCGCGTGTCGGCGCGTGTCGGGAGTCTGCTCTGGCCGAGACTCTGGAGGATGGGTATTATTGTTTAAGGTAAAGAAGCAGCCTTGCGCATATCTAGTAATGTATGTGAATTGTCATTCCAATTTTTTTAAAAATGCCACAATAATAATTTTTATAATATAAAGTAATTTTTTTTGTTTTTAAAGAAAAGCATTAATTTCAATTTAAAGATTTTATCCAATGAATAATTAATTCCTTTCACGAGTCACAAAGCATAGGCCAGCATTGCACGGAGCTGTGCCGAAAATTTTTTAGGTAAGAGGATATATATTCGCAGTTTTTATTGAGGTAAGAATTTTTGCTTTTTTTATTCAGAATACAGGGCCGAGACGCAGCGCTGCTGTCGTCATAAAATTTACCAGGTTACTGAATTTTCCTTTTTTTATTTTTGGTGTTTAGGAATTCTTCTGTTTCGAACTTAACATTAAATGAGAAAAGAATTTTGTGGGAACATTAAATGTGAATGCATTTCTGCACAGAGATTATAAATGGGAGCCAATTTTGTTCAGAGGTTACAATATTTAAAATTCATTTAATTATTATTTCCGTGGGGAGTGTACACTTGGTTAATTAAAATTTTCGTGTGCGGAGGTTACACTTGGCGACATCCGGCCAGGATCGTATTTCTTTGTGAATATTCTGATAAGTAGTCATACATCTGCTCTTATTTACTTAAATGTAGTTTGCATCTGGCGCAACGCATTTACTAATTTGTCACTCTTTCTTTCACAGATCATCGGCAATTTGTTGCTCTTTGTTGTAATTGTGTTTTTTGCATTTTTTGCATCGTCATTATTTCATTTGTGCTTAATTTTGATTAGTGAAAATGCCGCGAAAAACTGTTAACAGTACATCGCGATGTGCAGTGAGTGAAATAGCCGACTCGAATAGTTTGACCGATAATACTTGCGACACTCTGTGTAATAATAATGATAATCCTCCACTTACAGACAATCAGTGCGACCGAGCGAGGTGGCGCAGTGGTTAGACACTGGACTCGCATTCGGGAGGACGATGGTTCAATCCCGGGTCCGGCCATCCTGATTTAGGTTTTCCGTGATTTCCCTAAATCACTCCAGGCAAATACCGGGATGGTTCCTCTGAAAGGGCACGGCCGACTTCCTTCCCTAATCCGATGAGACCGATGACCACGCTGTCTGGTCTCCTATCCCAAACAACCAACCAACCAACAATCAGTGCGTACCGATCACTAACATAGATTTTGATCGTAATGATGAACAAATAAATTCAATTGTGTAGTCTGTCAATTTAACGACAATAGATGACGCGGCACGTTCTGTTACAGTGAACGCTGCCCATTTTAACACACCCGATTTGCAAAATCTGAATAATGAACAGACAAATTTTTCTAACGAAAATGAACAGTGTAATCAGAATACGTCAGATTTATTTAATTCTGGTGTAGTGACCAACAGTGCACATCCGATTAGCAAACATTTTCAAGAATCACAGAATAACAAAATGGTTACACAAAACGTGACAATTGTTGGTACGCCATCACACAGCACAGAGAATAGAGTGGGTAATACTGGCTTGGATCAAGTTATGGCATTAATACTACAACTCAATGTAAAATACGACAACCATTACAAACAACTTAATGAAAGTTTTGACAAAAATTCCAAACAGTTGAATAAAATAATCGACAACCATTTCAAACAACTTAATCAAAGTTTCCACAACCATTTCAAACAACTTAATGAGTCGTGCAAACAATTTAATGAAAGTTTCAAACAGTCGAATGAAAAACACTACAACCTTAATGAACAGAACAAACAACTTAGTGAACAGATTACAGCCGTTACCGTGCAACGTCATGATACTAAAGAACAATTACGTGAGGAAAGTAAGGCTTGTGCTACGAACAGTAGTGAAGAAATTAGATCTTTTGCACAAGAATTAAATAATACACATGCAGCCACAACAGAATCACTTAGAAATGAAATTAATGCATTCACTGAACAATGTTCAGAAAACGCAACACAGATACGCGACGAGTTTAACTTAAAGTCACCAGAACTTTCACACACTCTGGATACGGAAGTCGATAAGAAATTTGAGCAACAGATCAGCCAAATTGATGGACGTATTAAAGTGACAGAAATGAAAAATGTTTCAATCACCAACACGTCACAGCATACGGCACATTCCGAACATTTGTCACACTCACACAGCCAGTATAATTTAGGTAATTTACAGAGAGTACGTGATTTGGATTCCGAACAATCACAGACGAATAGATTCTCATACAATCCTGAACCTGTTCAGACATTCAGAGACGATAACGTTGATTACGAGCAATTTTTATCCGTAAGAAAATCTAAAGTATTTAAAAATGACAGAGCGCAGGTGCACGTTTTGAACTGGATACATCGATTTGTTTTTGTACTTTCACTGCCATTGCCTGTAATGCAGAAACTAGCTTTGGACTGGATACAACAATTTTCTTTTGAATTTTCACCGGCATTGCCTGTAACGCAGAAGCTAAAGTTTATTTGCAGCGCGTAATAAACCTCAGGGGATTCATTACGCTTTAATGAATATGTGCCGTAGCGTGCACAGGGCCCCAAGCCGTAGTAGTGCTATTTCATCTTTAGTTTTCTGCAGTGCTGCCTTCTCTTCTACTATCCTTTATATCTATCAAAACAGCTCTTCAACTATCGCTCTATCTAGGATTATGAAAGAGTAAAGAAAACCCGATAAGTCAACTTTTACCGAAAGTGACAGTTTTCATTAGACGCTCCAGAAATGACAACCACGAGAACTTTAATACCTGACAAAAATTTAATCATCAGTATGTGTAAAATTATGAGCAACAGCGAACGCATTTTGGTAACAATAGAGGTTTTTCACAACAACAGCATGAAAGCCAACCGGTTAGCATACCTAACCAACAATGTAATCTACAAGGTCAACCAAGGTTTAATGTTTCGCCGCCTACACGCATGGCGTCAGCTCCAACAAATAGTAACGCACAGCAACAAGGCAATCAGTACGTACAGAAAACACACTATTTCAATTCCTATCGCAATGCACCGTATAGAAATGACTGTCATGACAGACGTAAAAGTAATGAGCACAATTTTCAGCGTACGTTTAATAACAGTCGGTTTTACCAGCAGCAGACTCATCCACAACAACAAATTATCATGAATGAACCAGACAGTAGATATCATCCCGAACGTAATACGTCAGGAAAAAATAACAGAACAGTTGAAATGCCACAACATTCTCCCGAAAATAATAGCACGTCAGATAGAATTTGACTAGATACAGTACAGGTTGCATCTTCCAGCAACGCAAGCAATACTTCAGATACACAGAATCTTGTTCACGAAAATGTTATTTGAAACAAGCTTTGTTGAATGCTCCACTTTTATCATACGTAGATGTTTCTTGAAATTTTTTTCATTGCCACCGAAAGTTCTAACACCGCTTTAAGCGTACACATTTTTCAGGAAATTGAAGAAGATGGTTGTACAGTAATTAAAAACATCGCCTTTGCGAGCCGCATTCTGTCACCTGCTGAACGCAATTATTCTGTTACAGAACTTGAAACATTATGTGTTGTATGGGCATTTACGAGATTTCGGCATTTTCTTTATGGAAGACACACTACCGTTTACACAGATTATAGAGCTATACAGTTTTTACTTTCCGCTAAATTTACACACGACAGATTAAGTAGATGGAAACTTTATTTACAGGAATTTAATTTTACAATTGTTCACATTCTCGGTACACAAAATATTGTAGCAGACGCACTATCCCGTTCTCTCAGCAGCAATTACCAAGACATCGCAACCAACTTCTGCAAAGCAAATTTCAGCGTGATGTACATTCAACAAGTTGTATTTGAGAATTTCATTTCGTCGTCATTACAAGACATAGCACAAGAGCAGAGTAAAGACAACGTATGGAAAGAAATTAAACACCTTTGGCAAGATAGGAATAATGTTACCATTAGAAACCATTACACTGTACGCAATGACATTCTGTTTCGCCGCTCTCACCCTGACAGCAACAATTGGTTATTATGCATTCCTGACGAATTTGTTAACAAATTAATCTGGTATACTCATTTAAGCTAGGCACATTACGGAACCAGAAAATGTTTTCTTATACTGAGACAGAACTGTTATTTTACCAACATAGAGAAACGTATTCGACGAGTTTTAGCGTCATGTAAAATCTGCCAGAAAGCTAAGTCAGATACGACTTCACATATTCCTCCATTACATCCCATTGTACCTGTTAAATTGAGACACATGGCCGCTGTAGACATTTTTGGTCCGATTCCCAGAACTAATAGAGGTTTTTGCTACATCTTTGTCGCTGTTGAACTCACTTCAAAATTTGTTACCTTTACTCCGTTAAGCAAAGTTACCGCTAAAACTGTTTCGAAAGCATTTGTAAAACATTTTCTATTTCATGTAGGGCATGTATTGAAAGTAATTTGCGGAATATACTGCCATAAAAAACATATTGATTGGGACACACACATACTCTCATTGCAGGATGTAATTAATTCCATACCAAATGAATCTACCATGCTATCTCCGTCTGTTATACTGAAAAATGTTGAACCACCTAACAAAATTAAAGAATTAGTAACCTTTCCTACATCTCGTCGACTACGACACCAGGAAATAATTGAAATTGCGCTGAACAACATCAAACGTGCCGCAGAGCACCGGAGCAGACAGCAAAAAAAGGTTTGTACACGCCGTGGCTTTCACATTGGACAGAAGATATTAGTAGGCACACATTATTTATCTAATAGAGGAAAAAGTAGATGCAGTAAATTTGAGCTTCAATATGCAGGTCCATATCGAATTTGCAGCATTCCTCACCCCAATGTAGTACACGTCGAAACTCTGAGAACCAGAAAAACCAAAGGGAACCACCATATCTCCAACATCAAACCCTTTATTGAATAAACATACTTTATCATTTATCACACTGTAATGCTATTTCCTGATTTTTTTATAACCACTTATGCAATTATATTCACATGAACACTTACTAATGATTATCGTATTTTTTCTTGGCAAGTGCCTGGCAAGGTAAGGTTGGCAGGTCGCTTTTCTTGTCGTTACACATCAGACCGTGCACATTTTCCATTTTTTATGTATGTATGATTGTTTTACTGTTTTGTTTGTATGCACTATGAAATGTTTAAGATGTAACAAACACCAATTGATTTTGACATTTGCCTTATGATATCTCAACATCGTGACTATTTTACTTTTTTTTTTTCTGCTACGTTGTGATATTCTGGGTACATTTTTGCACCTGCACACTGTCTACGATTTTGACAGATTACGTTTTCTGTCATGCTATGCTGTATGCTCAATTATATCACTAGAAACCAGCTTTTATTTAAAGGGTATATGATTTAAATGCAAGACATTAATCATTGTTCACCATTTTCAGAAAGAAATAACGTGTAAAAGAAATAAGTTAAACAGGAATGGGAATTTAACCTTCGGAATGAACGAAAGAAGGCGCAATACCTCGTCACGAAGAGTAAATGGATCAGAATTAACAAGCATTAACAAGATTATACTATACACATCATATGATAGCAGTCTTAACTAATTTTTCCTTTCAGAATACGAGGCGATTGATGCAGACTGTCAGACAGAACTACACATCTTAGTTTTAGTGATGAAATATGCTAGAAATACGGAACTCTATACTATGAATAGTTGTATAATGGATAATGAAGTGACTTTTTTGCAGATGATAATGAATGATGATGAATAGTGATGAAGAATATGCCACTATGGATAATGAAGTTTTTCTTTACAGGTGATGATAATAATGGAGTTATGATGATATGGATAATGAAGTTTTTCTTTGCAGGTAATGATAGTAATGATAATGAAGTTTTTCTTTGCAGATGAGGATAATGTTGAAGTTTATGTATTTATGCTATGTAGTTATTTAAGTATTTGTTGCAGTTCGTTTTGACAGTATGTCTTATGTCGCATGGTATGATGGCTGAAGGTTTTGGAAAGGACAGCTAGAGAACATATATATTTAATACACATTTCATTACCTGTTAATTCGAAGTTCACTACTTTTCAACATAATATGCGTTTCTTCTTTCTGTTTAATAATCCATTTTGTATTTTTGCAGGAGAAATTATTCATGACATTAATGTGCTATAAGCCTGTGTCATTCATGAATGTGATCACATATACTCTATTTGTTTCATAACCTTGCTACAGCTGACTCATGACGAAACCCATCTTCATTTGCAGCAATAAGTCAAAAGCAAATATTGTTATGCACCAGCAATTAATTATCGATCCCAACGCAATGCATTGCTAGCACAAAAAAATGTATTACCAGTGCCAAATAATGATACCAATTTAAAAGAGTTATGAGTAATACTGAATAATTTTTTCCAACCACAGACTTTGAGTAATAGCTACAGAGTGTTACATTTTAAATATGTTATATGTCACTTGAATGATGAAAAATGTTTTGTAATATGCAATACTTGCTGACCAATGAATGCCAATGTTTCTTATATTTTAAATTTGTATTATGTCACTTTTATGCTATATATATGAGTACTGGTAGCTTGAGGCTACACTCATTAGCTCCTGTTTTGAATGATGACTTCTGATGATTTGTAACTGGTCAATGAGTAGCAATGTTCCCTGTAAAAAAATGACTTATGAACATTATTCTGTAATACTTCATACATGGTACAGAAATGTTCAATAACAGTGCGATGAGTGCCACAACTTACTCAAATTAGTTGTTAGACTAGTGTAATTATCAATGACAACTGGCATAAGACTTCATGTCCTTCACCTTGTGACCTAATTACCAGAAATTACTGTAATATCCGTTTGTCCTGTCTATCCTCATGCTCATGGAGCACTATATTTGGTTTTTGCACTAATTCTACGTTGGTGTACCTTACAAGAACGTGGTGTTGACACGACATGCTGTCCACCACCTTGAGCGATGGAGATGTTATTATGGTCCCACTGTTTGGTGTACCTAATGTACTACCAAAATGATAACATGGAATATTAACACGACTTTTCAGTGTCTTGGCTACACTGATTAATACTTCAGGGAAAAGAACTTCAGATTGTCTCACTTGGTGTTGTGCTTCTGTAGAAAGAAATGGACTTTCAGTGCAGCTGCGTGCAACCTAATGTGCTACAACCATGATGCAATCCTTCCCTTTCCTATCCTAGTTCTTGTAAAATAGTAAAAAAAACTGCAGTGCGTGTGCACTTTTTGTCATTTGTTAATATGATTTGTATTCATTATGTATGTACTACAGTGCGTGTGTACTTTATGTCATTTGTTAATGTGATTTGTACTCATTGCCTATACATTTTGTGATTTCCTGATATATTCTGAACTACAGTGCGTGTGCACTTTATGTCATTTGTTAATATGATTTGTACTCATTGCCTATACATTTTGTGATTTCCTGATATGTTCTGTACTACAGTGCGTATGCACTTTTTTTTAAAAAAAATACTTTATATTATAAAAATTATTATTGTGGCATTTTTTTTAAAAAATTGGAATGACAATTCACATACATTACTAGATATGCGCAAGGCTGCTTCTTTACCTTAAACAATAATACCCATCCTCCAGAGTCTCGACCAGAGCAGACTCCCGACACGCGCCGACGCGCACACACAACTGCCGACTACTGCCGACTCACGCAGACTAGTGAAGACTAATGTCGACTAGCGACAAGCAACAACTAACTACATACTGCTCTCTGGTCAGAGACTCTCCCATGCCTTGCCCATCTCTGGCAACGCATACGTCTTACAGCTTAGGTGCGTCACTTTGACTGCTCGTAGAGATCGATTTAGCGCAACGATTGCTGCCAGAGGGTGCTCTCCCCCAGCCAGGATCTGAGCTGTAGTCAGCATATATCGGATCTTTCCGTCCCTGGAGTAGGGCTCTTGCTGACACAGAATATCTAGCGACTCCTCCTCCGTTCGGCGTCGTACCTCGTGCATCATCGCTTGCGTTCACGCGCAGTTCAACTGTCCTATTTTAACCGACGCGGACATTGTGATTCTTCACAGTCCGGTCGGCAACAGGTGAGGCAGCAGCCGGTAAGGAGACGTTTGACGAGAGGTCTAGTCTCTCATAGCCTGTCCTCTGGATTTTGCATTGTGTGAGAATCTTGTAATAGTCATACTCTTTGCCTGGCATTACACATGTGATGTCACGCTTTTTGCACAGGATGCAGACCGCTCTGTCCCCCACCTCCCTGCAATCCTTTCTCATGTGGCCATTCTCGCCACATTGCTCGCATGGTATTATAATCGGGTCCTGCTTGCAGAACCTTACCGAGTGATCCACATCCTGGCAAGACAGCAGTAGAGATTATTCACCCCAGTACCTTGTCTGTACGCGGGTTGATGGTGAATCTTTTATGCCAACCAACCCTCAGTTTTTTGTGGAGCATTTAGAGGACAAGTTCAGGGAGGTGGAGCGCTTGTCCAAAATGCGCTCTGGGTCAGTTCTCATCAAAACAGCATCCTCTGCCCAGTCACGGAGGTTGCTCACTTTCGACAAGTTGCGGGATGTTTCCGTCACCATCACTCCCTATAAAAGTTTAAACATGGTCCAGAGTATTATCTTCCACAGGGATCTTCTTCTACAGTCCGACGATGAACTACGCGCCAACCTAGAACGACAAGGTGTTCACTTCGTCCGGCGCGTCCATCGGGGTCCGAGGGATAATCAGGTGGCCACAGGTGCCTTCATCTTGGCCTTTGAGGGTGATATCTTACCCGAAAAGGTCAAGGTGATGGTTTACCGATGTGATGTGAAACCATATATCCTTCCTCCGATGCGGTGTTTTAAATGCTGGAAGTTCGGACACATGTCATCTTGCTGTACTTCCGGCATCACGTGTAGAGATTGTGGACGTCCTTCGCATCCCAATACTCCATGTGCCCCACCTCCTATCTGTGTTAACTGCGGAGAACACCATTCCCCTTGCTCGCCGGACTGTAGGATATTCCAGAAAGAAAGGAAGATAATGGAACATAAGACCCTGGACCACCTGACCTACCCCGAGGCTAGGCGTAAATATGAGCGGTTACATCCTGTGCCAATGACATCCACCTATGCCGTGGCTGCAACACTGGTTCGAACCTCTACTGTGTCGTCACCTACAGTTCGACCTCAGCTCTGTCAGAATTCACTGGCCCCCTTGGTTGTGGTTGGCACTTCGTTCCCTGTTGTTCCTGCTCCATCTACTTCAGGAGCAACACCCTCCAAACCATTGGGGACATCAGTTCCCCCTTCCCAGCCAGAGAAGCGTAAGACTTCTTCGGCTTCTCTCACCAGGAAGGGGCCCCTTGGGGACCTCCCTTCGCAAGTTCCGACCAGTTTAAGGGCAGACAGCTGAAGGGGCTCAAACACCCGCAAGTGGCTGAAACAACCACCAGTTCCTGGTTGTAGGGCCTCACGGTCTTCGTCCGTCCCGGAGACTGACCCAGCGAAGCCCATGAAGCCTGAACCACCGAAGGCATAGCGGGAGAAGCCGAAAAAAAAGAAAGTCCCCAAGACCGACGACATTGCGGTGGCACCCGTCCCACCACTTCCTACAAGCCCTGCGTCTGAGTACGAGGTCGAGATTCTGGCGTCTGCTGAAGACCTGGATCTCGCCGGTCCCTCAGACGCCATTGATGTCACTCGTGGGGGTTCTGAATCGGTGGCAGCGAGTGAACAAGCGGGGTAAATTGCCTTCCTAGTCCCTTCACGCCTTCTCAGCCATGGACAATTTCATTCGCCAGTGGAACTGCAGCGGTTTTTTCCACCATCTAGCTGAGCTCCAACAACTTATCAGCCTCCACCCTTTCTTCTGCATTGCACTTCAGGAAACTTGGTTTCCAGCGATGCGAACCCCCGCCCTCCATGGCTATCGGGGTTATTATAACAACCGGGTAGCTTATGAAAGGGTGTCTGGTGGCGTCTGCATATATGTCCTTAACTCTATTCACAGCGAGTCTGTCCCTCTACATACAGCTTTAGAGGCTGTCGCTGTTGGGATGTGGACGCCACAGGCTGTTACTGTCTGCAGTCTTTAACATCCACCAGATGGTGATGTCGCGCAGCATATCCTGGCTGCGCTGATAGCCCAATTGCCGCCACCTTTCTTGTTACTGGGCGACTTTAACGCCCATAACCCTCTGCGTGGTGGGTCAGTGGCAACAAGTCGAGGCGCCACCATTGAGCATTTATTGGCACAACTCGATCTCTCGATCTTAAATGATGGTGCCTCCACACACTTCAGTGTGGCGCATGGCGAATACTCCGCCATTGATCTATCGATCCGTAGCCCTAGCCTCTTACCCTCTGTCCAATGGAGTGTGCATGACGACCTATGTGGTAGTGACCATTTTCCAATCTTTCTGTCGCCCCCTCCAGATTTGGGGGTTAGAATAGGCCTGCGGTATTCCTGCCTGTCGTAAGAGGCAACTAAAAGGAGTCTCACATGTTTCGGCCTTATGTGATGGTCCCCTCTCGGGTTTGACCTCCATCTTTCTAAATTATTCCGAAGAGTGAGCTAATTGGGGAAGGGCGCCTTACATGGTGCACTGTATCCATCGTGCATTGAGACCTTTAGCCGGCTTTTTCGTCGTTGCAATGGTGTCCCGCTCGTTTTCCATCTCTTGGGCGAGGATATGTCCCTGGGTGCGATTCCCACGCTGCACTCTGCAGTGTTGCTTTTACCTGCGACGACGACCTTGGACATTTTTGCACCTAAGATCCAGCACGGTAGCCAGTCCGTTGGGGTGGGGCCGCCATGTACCCTGTTGGTTGTAGCCCGCTGACAACACAGGGATCGCTCTACTGATGCCTGCGCCGTTAACTCCCCACGTATGCCAAGGAGTAGATGCCCATCTCCCTGGGGCATCAGGACTCCCGGCAATGGCCATCCTACCAGGTGGCTATTGCTGCGGCTGGGTGGCCCCGTGGGGAGGGCCCTTGGTCGGAGTAGGCGGCATCAGGGCGGATGACTCGCAATGATGCGTGGTCCATCATCTCTCGCTGGCGGCCAGCCACCAGCAGTCTCTAAGCGTTCGAGGGCTCATTTTAAAGCTAACGTTTATGACCCCAAATCGTTCCCCTCCCTGGCCACGCCATGGGAGGAACGAAAGGTAATGAATGACAGTGACGTGTATTCGCCCAGATATCTCGTCTGTACCAGAGCTGATGGTGACTCGTTTCTATCTGTGAAGCCTCAGTTCTTTGTAGAGCATTTAGAGGACAAGTTTGGGGAGGTGGAGGGCTTGTCCAAAATGCGCTCTGGGTCAGTTTTGATAAAAACGGCATCCTCTGCCCAGTCACGCAGGTTACTTGCTTGTGACAAGTTGGGGGATGTTAACGTTACCGTCACCCCACATAAGAGTTTAAATATGGTCCAGGGTATTATTTTCCATCGGGACCTACTTTTGCAGTCTGATGACGAGCTGCGCGCCAATTTAGAGCGCCGTGGTGTACATTTCGTCTGGCGCGTTCATCGGGGTCTGAGGGACAATCAGGTAGCTACCGGTGCCTTCATCTTGGCCTTCGAAGGTGATACATTACCAGAGAAGGTCAAGGTGATGGTCTACCGATGTGACGTCAAACCCTATATCCCTCCCCCGATGTGGTGCTTTAAGTGCTGGAAGTTCGGTCACATGTCCTCTCGCTGTACTTCTAGCCTCACATGTCGAGATTTTGGACGCCCATCTCATCCCGATACTCCATGTGCCCCGCCTCCCATCTGTGTCAACTGCAGGGAGCACCATTCACCTTGCTCGCCAGACTGCAGAATCCTCCAGAAAGAACGTATCATCATGGAATATAAGACCCTGGACCGACTGACCTACACTGAGGCTAAGCGGAAATTTGAACGGCTACATCCCGTGCGCATGATGTCATCTTATGCCTCCACTGTCACTCCTGCTCCAGCTCCTTCAGCTGCAAGTCATACCGTCAGCTCTCCGAGTCAGAGGACCTCACCTGCCCCCTTGACGATGGGGGCCCCTTCTCTCGCTGTTGCTCCCACACCATCTACCTCGGGAGCAGCACCCACTAAACCACTGGGGATACCAGTCCCCACTTCTAAGCCGGAGAAGCGTAAGTCTTCTTCGGATTCTCTCGCTTGGAAGGGATCCCTTGGGTCACTCCCTTCCCAGGTTCCTACCAGCGGCACAGCAGACACCAACCAGTGGCTGAAGACGCCACAGGTCGCTGGTCGACGGGCTTCGCGATCCTCTTCGGTCCCGGAGACTGACTCCAATAAGCCCTCTCAACAATGGCAACCAAAGGAACAGCGAGAGAAAACGACTTTGAAGACCCATAAGACCAAGACCCCTGCGGTGGCACCTACTCCAACGTTACCTAAAAGCCCGGCGTCTGACGATGAGGTGGAGATCCTTGCGTCCGCTGAGGACCTCGATCTCGCCAGTCCCTCAGACGCAATGGATAGCACTTGCACGGGTGCTCCATCAGAGCCAGCAGGTGACCCAGCGGCGTAATCTGCCTTCGCAGTCCCGTCACGCCTTTCTCCGCCATGGACAATACCTTCCTCCATTGGAACCGCAGCGTTTTCTTCCACCATCTAGCTGAGCTCCGCCAACTTATCAGCCTTCACCCTTTCTTCTGCATTGCTTTTCAGGAAACTTGGTTTCCAGCAATGCGAACCCCCGCCCTCCGTGGCTATCTGGGTTATTATAAGAACCAGACAGCATATGAAAGGGTGTCTGGTGGCGTCTGCCTCTATGTCCTTCACTCTCTGCACAGCGAGTCTGTCCCTCTCCACACACCTTTAGATGCTGTCGCCGTTCGGGTGTGGACGCCACAGGCCGTTACCGTCTGCAGTCTTTACCTTCCACCGGATGGTGATGTCTCGCAGCATGTCCTGGCTGCGCTGATAGCCCAATTGCCGCCACCTTTCTTGCTATTGGGCGACTTCAACGCCCATAACCCTCTGTGGGGTGGGTCAGTGGAAACAGGTCGAGGCGCCACCGTTGAGCATTTATTGTTGCAGCTCGATCTCTCGATTTTAAATGATGGTGCCTTCACACACTTCAGTGTGGCGCATGGCACATACTCCGCCATTGACCTTTAAATCTGTAGCCCTAGCCTCTTACCGTCTGTCCAATGGAGTGTGCATGACGACGTGTATGATAGTGACCACTTTCCGATCTTTCTGTCACTACCACAGCGTCGCTCTTCTGGGCGCCCTAGCAGATGGGCTATGAATAAGGCTGACTGGGACTTGTTCTCCTCCACTGCCGCTATTGAGCCTCTCTCTAATGATGACATTGATGCGATGGTTCAATCGGTCACCACCGGCATCGTTACTGGCGCCGAATCTGCCATTCCCCGTTCCTCTGGGTCCCCTGGGCGGCGGACTGTGCCTTGGTGGTCGCCGCGGGCGCTACAGCGTCACAAGCGACATCCCTGCATTTAACACCTCATCACCTTCAAACGGCTGCGAGCGCGCACCCGCCGCCTTATCCGCCAAAGCAAGCAGGAGTGCTGGGAGCGGTATGTGTCCACCATTGGCCTCCATGTCTCTCCATCGCAGGTCTGGGCCAAGATCCGACGCCTCTATGGCTATCGGACCCCTGTCAGCGTCCCTGCGCTCTCACTGAATGGAGCAGTTTATACAGACTCCGACGAAATTGCCAACAGCTTGGCAGAGCATTTTGCTCTTAGTTCCGCTTCTTCCAATTACCCGCTGGCCTTCCGCTCCACTAAAGAGCGGATGGAATGTCGGAGCCTTTCGTTTCGCCCCAACCACCCAGAATCTTATAATGCTCCATTCAGTGAGTGGGAATTTCGCAGTGCCCTAGCCGCCTGTCCTGATACCGCTCCTGGGCCAGATGGCATCCACTGTCAAGATGCTGAAACACCTTTCAGTGGGCTGCCAGCGGCGCCTCCTCGATCTTTACAACCGTCTTTGGGTCGAGGGGGAGTTTCCGTCGCGATGGCGGGAAAGCGTTGTCGTCCCCGTTTACAAACCTGGAAAGAGCCCTCTGGAGGTGGACAGCTACCGTCCCATTAGCCTCACCAACGTTCTTTGCAAGTTGCTTAAACGGATGGTGAGCCGGCGCTTAAATTGGGTACTGGAGTCTCGGAGCCTTCTACCTCCGTCTCAGGGTGGGTTCCGTAAAGGCCGCTCCACCTCCGACAATCTGGTGAGCTTGGAGTCGGCCATTCGTACTGCCTTTGCCCGCCGTCGGCACCTGGTCGCTGTCTTTTTCAACATGTGGAAGGCGTACGATACGACATGGCGTCATCACATCCTTTCTATGCTTCATGGATGGGGTCTTCAGGGCCCTCTGCCGATCTTTATCAGCAATTTTCTGTTGTATCGTACCTTCCGCGTGCAAGTCGCGGCCTCATATAGTTCCTCCCACGTCCAGGAGACCGGTGTGCCACAGGGTTCTGTTTTAAGTGTCTGCTTGTTTTTAATAGCCATTAACGGGCTCGCTGCGGCCGTGGGAAATTCTGTCTCCGCTTCCCTGTATGCTGACGACTTCTGCCTTTACTACAGCTCTACTGCCATTGCAGCTGTTGAACGTCAGCTACAGGGCGCTATCCGCAAGTCGCAGTCTTGGGCTGTAGCTCATGGGTTCCAGTTTTCGGCAGCCAAGACCTGCGTTATGCATTTTTGCCGGCGACGTACTGTCCACCCGGAGCCGCGGCTTTATCTTGCCGGCGAACTTCTTTCAGTGGTGGAATCACACAGGTTTTTGGGGGTGGTTTTCGATGCCCGGTTGACTTGGCTGCCTCATATCCGGCAGCTCAAACAGGCGTGTTGGCGGCACCTCAATGCTCTGCGATGCTTGGGCCACACCCGTTGGGGCGCTGACCGATCTACCCTGTTACGGGTCTACCAGGCGTTAATCCAGTCTCGCCTGGATTATGGGAGCCTGGCTTATGGCTCAGCATCCCCATCTGCATTGCGGGTGCTGGACCCAATCCTCCATAGCGGGATACGCCTTGCCACTGGTGCTTTCCGCACCAGCCCTGTGGACAGCATACTAGTGGAGGCAGGTGTCACTCCACTGCAGTTACGACGCCAACAATTACTGGCTGCTTATGCTGCCCATGTTTTTAGCTTGCCTGGGCATCCAAATTACCGTGTCCTGTTCCCGCAGTAAGTCGTCCATCTGCCAGACCGTCGGCCCCGGTCGGGTTGTCCGATCGCCGTACGCGTCAAGGAGCTTCTCTCCGGGCATGGGTTTTTCCCTGTTCCACCTCCTTTCCGGGCACCTCTGCGTACACCCCCGTGGTGTGTGCCTCGCCCTTGCCTTTGGCTCGACTTGGCATAGGGCCCGAAGGACTCAGTCCCTCCAGAGGCCTTCCGCCGCCGCTTTTATTCCATCCTGGCCACGTATCAGGGCTCTGGTATTGTTTACACTGACGGTTCGATGGTTGCTGGTCGTGTTGTTTATGCGCTAACTCTAGGGGACCATTCCAAACAACGTTCCTTGCCGGATGGCTGCAGCGTTTACACTGCTGATCTGGTCGCCATCTTTCGTGCCCTAGAGTATATCCGCTCCTGCTCAGTTGAGTCCTTCGTTATCTGTAGCGAGTCCCTGAGCGGTTTACGAGCTCTCGACCAGTGTTTCCCTCGTTCTCGTCTGGTGATAGCTATCCATGAGTCCTAGCATACTATTGCCCGTTGCGGCCGCTCTGTGGTCTTTGTTTGGACCCCGGGCCATGTTGGGATACCCGGCAATGAAAATGTTGACCTCCTGGCGAAAGAGGCCTCTAGTAAATCATCTCTGGAGGTTGGCCTCCCAGAGGCTGATTTGCGGGCAATCTTACGCAGTGAAGTTCTATCGGTTTGGGATGCTGAATGGCGCAATCTGCCCACGCCAAACAAACTCCGTCCAATCAAGGCGACAACGACTGTGTGGCGGTCGTCCATGCGGGTCTCCCGCAAGGAGTCTGTTGTCCTCTGCCGGCTGCGCATTGGCCACACCCGGCTTACGCACGACCACTTATTGCGCCGTGAGGACGCACCTCTATGTCGCTGCGGTTCCGTTTTATCTGTGGTCCATATTTTATTGGAGTGTCCGCTTTTAGCTGTGCTCAGGCTGACGTTCGCACTGCCCGACACGCTCCCTGCCCTTTTAACAGATGACTCTGCTATGGCTGGCTTAGTTTTGCGTTTTATTCGGGCAGTGTTTATGTTTTATTTTATTGTTTTGTGTTGATTCTGGCCTTTGGCCTACGGTTTTAAACTCAGTTTTTAATGTGTTTTTTGTGGTTGGCTTTTCCTTTTTTTGTTCCTATGGTTGGCCAACCACTGTCACACTCTGTGTGATTTTATTTCGTTTTGTCTGGTGTTTGTCTAAGTTTCTCTTGTTCTGTGTCGTTTGTGATCTATTCTGTTCATCGTTTTTATTCTCTGTGGGTGTTTTTAGTATTTGGAAAAAGGGACCTATGACCGTAGCAGTCTGGCCCCTTTAATCCCACAAACCAACCAACCAGCCCAACTCGCAACTCCAGTGGATGTATGGCGGACTTTTCCCGCACTCCTAACGTGCAGTCCACCCCTATATCTTACTTTTCAGGAAGAATAACATCCCATATCCCAAATTCCCGCTGCCCCTATGCATGCTCAAAGTCGGTGCACACAATGTGAACCCCACATCACCCAGACACACTAACACACACTACTCTCTGCCTGTAATAGATACAGACACAGCCACAACACTTATGCACCAGTATGAAACAACATCCAGTGCATCCTCTCCGCCACATTACACAATCCACACTATGACAACCAGAGCAGGAGGTCCACTAATAAGGCAAAATGTCCCACTCTCCACACAAGCAGCATTGCTCAGGTCAGCCACCAACACCCACACATGGCATACACAGGGGTGCACCCAGTATCACCATAATACCTCATGCCACAAAACATAAACAATACCAGGATTGAAAGACACAGGTCTAACGCTCCCCTGCTAAAGGCATGGAACAGGTGTGCTGCTTCACATGAGCCAAACATGCATCCTTACATGACACATATGACACTGCATGAGGCATCCACCCATTATCCTAACTATGAACGAACCCTACTCCATACACCCTCCGTTAACCCAAGTTGTGGCTTAACCTAACCCAAGTTGTGGCTTTACATAACCCAAGTTGTGACTTAACCTATCTCACGTTGTGGCTTCACCTAACCCACATTGTGGCTTAACCTAACACACATTTTGTCTTAACCTAACCCACGTTGTGGCTTAACCTAACCCACTTGCCTCGTTTCAAATGGGCTCTGAGCACTATGGGACTTAACAGCTGTGGTCACCAGTCCCCTAGAACTTAAAACTACTTAAACCTAACTAACCTAAGGACATCACACACATCCATGCCCGAGGCAGGATTCGAACCTGCGACCATAGCAGTCGCACCATTCCGGACTGCGCGCCTAGAACCGCGAGACCACCGCGGCCGGCATTGCCTTGTTTCCCCATTACAGCTAGATTGCACTGTGGTACACCGTGGAGACGTGTGAGAGGAATGGACCAACGCATTGCGTGTCGCCCAGCATGGGGATCAGTGTGAGACGTCTGTTAATGTAATGATGCGTGTATCCGACTTAGTCATAATTTGTCACACAACGTGAAACCTTGGTGCACCGTGTTCCACATCTGCGACATGCTACAGAGGCTGGTTGACAGTCGGTCACGCAATGGACATCACATACGTATGTGGGCCACCTTCCACGTGTTCTCTCGTCATGCACATTTCGCTGCGTGTATGTAGGCGTGTCATGACACATAACATATACGCATGAAAGAATCATTGAATTATCAAATGGAGATGAACGCCTATGTTTGCTGTCGAAGATACGTAAATGAACTGGAAATCTGTTGTTGAGCGGTCGTTCACGCTGCAGGTCAATCAGTGATGGTCACAATCAGTACAGCTACTAACCGGTTGTTTCAGCGATATCCGCCATACCCACGAACGTGAATGGGAATGTGGGTATGAAGCGATACGCGGCAGTGGCTGCGTGCGACTGTCTGCCCGGCGTGCTGGCCGCGCGCTCGTGGGCGCATGCGCTACAGCCAGCTTGTGGGGGCACCCAGTGGCAGGCGCGCCAGCCAACGGACGCGGCAGGTGACGCAGCTGCGCGCCGGTGCACCCCGCGCGCAGCGCCGGGTGGCCAAAGTCGGATATCACCATCCCGGTGCGAAGCGCGGTGGACATCTGCAGTGTGCTGGTCCGATTGAGGACTGTGTGCGTTGAGGATGCGCCGCCGCTTGGCACTCGGCGCCGCGCCGCCGTCTGCTGCTCAGTCGAATCAGCGGTTATCGCTAGTGGCTTGTATCGCAGCTGTGCAGACGTGTTGGCGTGTGCACTGTGCTGGGAAAGTTCGCTTCGGCACCCAAGTGGGGCTCTGCCCTTCTGTGGCGCTGGCGTTGGAGCTGCCAGTCACCGTAGGTGTCCGCGTGTTGTTTCCCACTGGCGACGCCACAACAGCACGTTCCCGGGCCTCTGTCGGCAGCGGCAAGCTCAGTTGGGAGCACGGGTGGTCGCACCTAAAGCGTCTACTCGCCTAAATCCTGGCGATTGCGCCTCTGCCGAACCCGACTAAGTACTTAGGATGGCGCTGGGTGCCGCCAGGCCTGAGAGGGTTTCGAGGTGTATCGTGCAGGGGAGCTCTGCCTCCTCCTGTTTGCAGAATAATTGAGCGGACACTGGAGTGTTCGCGCGGGCCCTGGGACACACTCCTGGGCAGCTTGCTGCTTAGCTCTAGTTGACGCAGCTCCCTGGTTGATCCTGCTGGTAGTCATATGCTTGTCTCAAAGATTAAGCCATGCATATCTCCGTACAATCCGCATTAAGGTGAAACAGTGAATGGCTCATTAAATCAGTTATGGTTCCTTAGATCGTACCCACATTACTTGGATAACTGTGGTAATTCTAGAGCTAATACATGCAAACAGAGTCCCAACCAGAGATGGAAGATCAAAACCAATAGGTTGGCTTGTCCAGTCCGTTTGCCTTGTTGACTCTGAATAACTTAGGGCTGATCACATGGTCCACTTACCGGTGAGGCATCTTTCAAATGTCTGCCTTATCACCTGTCAATGGTAGGTTCTGCACCTACCGTGGTTGTAACGGGTAACGGGGAATCAGGGATCGATTCCGGAGAGGGAGCCTGACAAATGGCTACCACATCCAAGGAAGGCAGCAGGCGCGTAAATTAACCACTCCCGGCACGGGGAGGTAGTGACGAAAAATGACGATACGGGACTCATCCAAGGCCCTGTAATCAGAATGAGTACACTTTAAATCCTTTAAAGAGTATCTACTGGAGGGCAAGTGTGTTGCCAGCAGCCGCGGGAATTCCAGCTCCAATAGCGTACATCAATGTTGTTGCGGTTAAAAAGCTTGTAGTTAGATTTGTGTCCCACACTGTTGGTTTGCCGCCCGTCGGTGTTTAACTGGCATGTGTCGTGGGATGTCCTGCCGGTGGGGCGAGACGAAGGCGTGCGACCGCCTCGTGCATGCTCGTGCGTCCCGAGGCGGACCCCATTGAAATCTTACCAGGGTGCTCTTTATTGAGTGTCTAGGTGGGCCAGCACGTTTACTTTGAACAAATTAGAGTGCTTAAAGCAGGCAAACCCAACTGAATACTGTGTGCATGGAATAATGGAATAGGACCTCGGTTCTATTTTGTTGGTTTTCGGAACCCAAGGTAATGATTAACAGGGACAGGCGGGGGCATTCGTATTGCGACGTTAGAGGTGAAATTCTTGAATCGACGCAAGACGAACAGAAGCGAAAGCATTTTCCAATTATGTTTTCATTAATCAAGAACGAAAGTTAGAGGTTCGAAGGTGATCAGATACTGCCTTAGTTCTAACCATAAACGATGCCAGCCAGCGACCCGCCACAGTTCCTCCGACTACTCGGCGGTCAGCCTCCGGGAAACCAAAGGTTTTGGGTTCTGGGGGAGGTAAGCTGAAACTTAAATGAATTGACGGAAGGGCACCACCAGGAGCGCAGCCTGTGGCTTAATTTGACTCAACATGGGAAACCTCACCAGGCCCGGACACTGGAAGAATTGACAGATTGATAGCTCGTTCTTGATTCGGTGGGTGGTGGTACATGGCCGTTCTTATTTGGTGGAGCGATTTGTCTGGTTAATTCCGATAACGAACGAGACTCTAGCCTGCTAACTAGTCGCATGACATCCTTCGTGCTGTCAGCGATTACTTTTCTTCTTAGAGGGACAGGCGGCTTCTAGCCGCACGAGATTGAGCAATAACAGGTCTGTGATGCCCTTAGATGTTCTGGGCCGCACGCGCGCTACACTGACGGAATCAGCGTGTCTTCCTAGGCCGAAAGGTCGGGGTAACCCGCTGTACCTCCTTCGTGCTAGGGATTGGGGCTTGCAATTGTTCCCCATGAACGAGGAATTCCCAGTAAGCGCAAGTCATAAGCTCACATGGACTTGTACACACTGACTGTCGCTACTACCGATTGAATGATTTTGTGAGGTCTTCGGACTGGTACGCGGCATCGACTATCTCATTGCTGATGCTACCGGAAAGATGACCAAACTTGATTATTTGGAGGAAGTGAAAGTCGTAACAAGGTTTCCGTAGGAGAACCTGCAGAAGGATCATTACCGACTAGACTGCATGTCTTTTGATGTGCGTGTCGTGTCGCGCAACACCTACCTGTACGGCTCGCAGTACCTGTGCGCCGCTTGCGGAACTATGCGTGCTTCACTAAACTAACGGAAATGTTGTGTGGTACGAGCGCTGAAGCTCTGGATCTGCTGGTCTGCGGCACCTGGCGCCTAGCGCCGGTTATAAATGACTTTCCCCCGAGTGCCTGTCCCCTCCGGTGTAGAGCCGTACGACGCCCATCGGCCGTGAGGCCGTTGGAAATAACAATGGAACAGGGGCCGTCAAACGCCCTAGTCTCGCCTATACAACTGTTTTCAAAGAGACAGTGGAAACTAAAAAAGATCACCCAGGATGGTGGATCGCTCAGCTCGTGGGTCGATGAAGAACGCAGCAAATTGCGCATTGATATGTGAACTGCAGGACACATGAAGATCGACGTTTCGAACACACATTGCGGTCCATAGATTCCGTTCCCGGGCCACATCTGGCTGAGGGTCAGCTACGTATACTGAAGCGCGAGGCGTTTGCCGCGCTTCGGAGACCTGGGAGTGTCGTGGCCACCTGTGGGGCCGGCCGCGTCTCCTTAAACGTTCGATGCGCGCCCGTCGCCTGGCGGTTCGCATACCGGTACTGTCTCGGTAGCGTGCACAGCCGGCTGGCGGTGTGGCGTGCGACACCTCGTACAACGACCTCAGAGGAGGCGAGACTACCCGCTGAATTTAAGGATATTACTAAGTGGAGGAAAAGTAACTAAAAAGGATTCCCCCAGTAGTGGCGAGCGAACAGGGAAGAGTCCCACACCGAAATCTGCAGGCTGTCGCCTGACGTGGTATGTGGTGTTTGGGAGGTTCCACTACCCCGACGCCTCGCGCCGAGCCCAAGTCCAACTTGAATGAGGCCATGGCCCGTAGAGGGTGGCAGGCCAGTTGCAGCCGGTGCGGGAGTCAGTAGGACCTCTCCTTCGAGTCGGGTTGCTTGAGAGTGCAGCTCCAAGTGGGTGGCAAACTCCATGTGAGACTAAATATGACCACCAGACCGATAGCCAACAAGTACCGTGAGGGAAAGTTGAAAAGAACTTTGAAGACAGAGTTCAAAACCACTTTGGCGTAAACGTGAGAAGTCTGAAAGGTCGAATGGGTGAGATTCACGCCCATCCGGCCTCTGGCCCCCGACCTCGGCAGATGGGGTCGGCCCCCCACGCCGAGCAATCCGCGGTGGGGTGGGGTCTGGTTGCCTTGCCACTCGCCGCGCGATGGGGCCGTTCCAGTGTGCAATGGGCCGCACTGTTCCCCTAGTAGGACGTCGCAACCCCCTGGTAGCCGGCCTACGGCCCGGGTGTGCAGGCTGTTCATCCGTGGGCGTCGGTTCGCTTCTGTTGGCCAGAGCCTCGGTGTCCTGGTTGGCTGCTCGGTGGTATATCTGGAGGAGTCGATTCACCCATTTAGACGCTCAGGATTCCGGTAAGCACAAGGGGTTCTTCACGGATGACAGACCTACCTGGCCCGGCCCCACCCCCGTGCCGCTGTTGGCTCAGGATGCTCTCGGGCGGAATAATCGATCTCGTCAACTGCGCTTCAGCTTTGGACAATTTCATGACCCGTCTTGAAACACGGACCAAGGAGTCTAACATGCGTGCGAGTCATTGGGCTGTACGAAACCAAAGGCATAATGAAAGTGAAGATCTCGCCATGCATGGGCCGAGGGAGGATGAGGCTTCCCTGCCCATCACGGGGCGGCAGTCTCTGCACTCCTGGGGCGTCTCGTCCTCGTTGCTAGATGAGGCGCACCTAGGGTGTACACGTTGGGACCCGAAAGATGGTGAACTATGCCTGGTCAGGACGAAGTCAGAGCAAACCCTGAGGGAGGTCCGTAGCGATTCTGACATGCAAATCAATCGTCAGAGCTGGGTATAGGGGCGAAAGACTAATCGAACCATCTAGTAGCTGGTTCCCTCCAAAGTCTCCCTCAGGACAGCTGGTGCTCGTACGAGTCTCATCCAGTAAAGTGAATAATTAGAGGCTTTGGGGCCGAAACGACCACAACCTATTCTCAAACTTTATATGGGTGAGATCTCCGGCTTGCTTGATATGCTGAAGCTGCAAGCAAACGACTCGGATCGAATTGCCAAGTTGGCCACTTTTGGTAAGCAGAACTGGCACTGTGGGATGAATGGAACGTCGAGTTAAGGCGCCCGAATCGACGCTCATGGGAAACCGTAAAAGGTGTTGGTTGATTATGACAGCAGGACAGTGGCCATGGAAGTCGGAATCCGCTAAGGAGTGTGTAACAACTCACCTGCCGAAGCAACTAGCCCTGAAAATGGATGGCGCTGAAGCGTCGTGCCTATACTCGGCCTTCAGTATGGCAGTCATGGCTGGTCCTTGCGGCGGGCCGCAAACCCCTGACGAGTAGGAGGGTCGCGGCAGTGGGCGCAGAAGAGTCTGGGCGTGAGCCTGCCTGGAGCCGCCGTCGGTGCAGATATTGGTCATAGTGGCAAATACTCCAGCGTGGCCCTGGAGGGCTGATGCGGAGAAGGGCTTCGTGTGAACAGCCATTGCACATGAGTCAGTGATCCTAAGCCCTAGGAGAAATCCGATGTTGATGGGGGCCAACATAGCATGATGCACTTTGTGCTAGCCCTCGTTGGGCGAAAGGGAATCCTGTTCCTATTCTGGAACCCGGCAGCGGAACCGATACAAGTTGGGCCCCGGAGACGCCGTCGGGAGGTTGGGGAAGAGTTTTCTTTTGTGCATGAGCGTTCGAGTTCACTGGAATCCTCTAGCAAGGAGATAGGGTTTGGAACGCGAAGATCACCACAGTTGCGGCGGTGTCCCGATCCTCCCCTCAGACTTTAAAAATCCAGCAGAGGGCCATGTGGAGGTGTCGCGCTGCTTCGTACCCAAATCTGCAGCAGGTCTCCAAGGTGAAGAGCCTCTAGACGATAGAATAATGTAGGTAAGAGAAGTCGGGAAATTGGATCCGTAACTTCGGGATAAAGAATGGTTCTGAGGATCGGGCCGTGTCGGGCTTGGTCGGGAAGTGGGTCAGCGCTAATGTGCCGGGCCTGGGCGAGGTGAGTGCCGTAGGGGTGCCGGTAAGTGCGGGTGTTTAGCGTGGGCGTGGTATGCTCTCTCCATTGGTTGGCCTCATGTTGTCCGTCGGTGCAGGATGCGCGCGCCTTAGATTGCTCATCCGGGGGCTCGCGGGTCTGCGGATTCTTTTCGGCCGCCATTCAACGATCACCTCAGAATTGGCACGTACTGGGGGAATCCAACTGTCTAATTAAAACAATGCATTGCGAAGGCGCTAGGGGGTGTTGACGCAATGTGATTTCTGCCCAGTGCTCTGAATTTCAACGTGAAGAAATAATGTCAACGTGAAGAAATTCAAGCAAGTGTGGGTAAATGGCGGGTGTAACTATGACTCTCTTAATGCTTACATGATGCGTCACATACGGACCCTCTCAATCCACCCCTCAGCATCCTAGCGATGTCGAGTGGATGATGGTTCACTTAGCCTCTCAGTGGGAAATCCTAGCTCTGGCCTTTACGTGGCGGAAGTCGTGATGGGAGCTGAGGGGAGGCAAAGAACTCTTTACTCTTTGCCTCTTCAGAGCTTCCCAACCAACAGAGTGGGTTGAACTTATCGGGGCTTGGGGGTTGCCTGCCCCCCTGCCTCCTATTTCAGCTGGCCCCAACACACTGAAGAAAACAGGTAGCGGTCCTCCCACAGGAGATGCCGCACCAGTTGCTGGGCCACTGTCTGACGCCCCCAGCCTGCGTCGGGTCGCCATGTCTCCCTTTCAGTGCCCGGAGTGCCATCGGAACTTCAGCACCAAGACTGGTCTTGGTGTGCACTGCTGCAGGTCTCATCCTGGTGGAGCGAATGCAGACATCAACATTCAGAGGACTAAGGCCAGGTGGTCTAGTGGGGAAATTTTACGCCTGGCCCATGCTGAAGCAGTGCTGACACTCGAGGGCACCCAGTTCCTGAACCAAGAGTTAGCGAATACCTTCCCAAACAGCTTACTTGAATCCATCAATTGTTAGCGTCATGTGGGAGCTTACAGGAACCAGGTTGCCGAGTTCGTTGCCGCCCTCTTTCCTTCTGTGGAGCGACCTCGCACCTCAGATGCTGCTGCACCTCCTGCAGGGACATCTGCAGCTTCCCTGACCCCACCGTCAGCAGAGGATCCTGTCCACCATGCTATCTGGTCGGCCTTAGCCACCATCGGGCTCAAAGTATTGCTCGGTTCACGACATCTTGGCGCTGGGACAAACTGCATCATGGCATGTCATCATGGACATGCTGCCACCTGCGCTTGATGCCATAGGTAGCAAGGAGGTGTCCCACAACCCCATCGCCCCCAAGCAGATGTCCCAGCCACCAGAGCGTAAACATACTCGGCACAGGTGGGAGTATTCCGTCTGCCAGCGCACCTTCTCCAAGAACGCGGGATGGTGCATTAATGGCCTTCTAGACGGTACACTGCTTTACCAACCACCTCCTATTCCTGGTTTGGTTGAATTTTGGAAAGACCTCTTCACCTGGCGTCCATCAGTCTGGGTTGACCGTCTAGATTGTCGGCTATTACTATCCCGAGCCGAGGTGCCATTTCAGCAGCTGTGGGCGCCCATCCCATTGGAGGATGTTGCTGCAGCGCTCCCACCTCGTCGCTCCACCGCAGGCCCTGATGGACTTACACCTGCCCAGCTTCGTTGTCTTCCCCGTGAGGTCCTCCTGAAAGTGTTAAACCGTTTCCTTTTGACCCGCTGCCTCCCATCCCAACTCCTCCAGGCCCGTACCTCCCTGCTGCGTAAGAAGGCCGCCCCAGCATCCCCCTCTGAATTCCGCCCTATCACGGTTTGCTGAGTCCTCGCCTGGGTCTTCCATAAGATCCTGGCAAGTCGGCTGATGCAGACCTGTGTGTTGGACAGGCGTCAGTGGGCCTTCCTTCCTCAGGATGGGATGCTGCACAATTCATTCTTGTTGGACCTGGCGATGACTCAGGCCAGGGTGAGCTGTTATTCCCTCTATGTCACGTCCCTGGCTGTGTCCAAGGCATTCGACTCTCTCGACCATGGCGCCCTGAGGGCACATGGTCTGCCAGACGAGTTCATTGGATACATCCTGGGATGCTATGAGGAGGGAGCAACGGTGATCTCTGGTTCGGGGAAGTCGCTGGGTCCAGTGCGGCCTTCAAGTGGCGTTCGGCAGGGCGACCCTCTTTCCCCTATCCTGTTTAACCTTTCGCTGGACCTCATGCTTGCTCGCCTCCCAGATCATGTTGGTGCTAACGTAATGGGACGACACCTGAATGCTTCCGCCTTCCCCGACGACCTCCTGCTGTTCGCTAAGACTAAGGGAGGTCTCCAGGACCTGATTGATACATCTATATCAGTTTTTGGAGACCTGGGTCTCCAGGTCAATCCCGGACAGTGTTTTACTCTCGCCCTTGCGGCATCTGGTCGCGAGAAGAAAGTCATGGTCGACAGCACCACGACCTTCAAGGATGGATATACCACCCTTCCTGCCTTGACAGTCGAGAGTAGTCTCCGGTATCTTGGCCTGGAGTTCTCTACCAGCGGATGCAGCCTCTTCCATCCGAGGTGGGATGTCGAGCGACTGCTAAGCGTCTTGTCCAAGGCACCATTGAAGCCGCAACAACGTCTTCACTCCATGAGAACGGTAGTTTTGCCAGGGTTCCACCATGGCCTGGCTCTGTCAAGGACCCGTCTTGTTGCTCTCTCCGCAGTGGACATCGCCATCCGTGCAGCTTTAAGATCTTGGCTGTGCCTCCCAGCGGACATCCCTGTTGCGTACTTTCACGCCCCTGTTACATCTGGGGGTTTGGGAGTGCCATCAGCTCACTGCCTCGTGCGCCTGCTACGGCGAAATCGGCTCGCCAACATGCGAGCGTTGGGAGTCCTATCAGATGGGTCGACAGAAGATGTTATCGGGCGCGAAATTGGGGGGTTAGAGCAACAGCTACTGTGGAACGATGGAGCCATACGTACAAGCAACCAGCTTGGCCGAATGTGGGCGGAGAGGCTGCATTCGTCGGTGGATGGCACTGCCCTGAGGAAGTCAGCCCGAACACCAGGGCAACACAGCTGGGTGGATAACCCCCAGCACCGTATCAGTGGACGCGACTATATCTCCTGCCTGCGAACCAGGATAAATGCCCTTCCAACACTGGCAAGGCTGCAGTGCGGTCGTTCAGGTGACACCAACTGCAGGGGAAGGCTGCGTCGCAAGAGAAACCGCCAACCACGTTGTCCAGCATTGCTTTAGGAGCCATGACGCCTGCATAAAGCGACATAATGCCTTGGCGTCCTATTTTGCATAAGGCCTTCGTCCCCAAGGCTTTGACATCCACCTTGAGCCTCACCTTAGAACATCTGAGGGCCTAAAGAAGCTGGACATCGTGGCGGTTCGTGGCGATGCAGCCCACATTGTCGATGCCCAAGTCGTTGGTGTTAAGCTGGACGTCGATCATTGTCACCAGGAAAAAGTCGCGGTCTACGACAAGGAAGCCACCCACCAGGCCATTAGAAGACTACACCCAGCAGTCCAGCACTTCACAACCACCTCGGCAACCATCTCATGGAGGGGAGTTTGGTTACCTGAATCTGCACGTGATCTGCAAAGGCTGGGCTTCAGAAACCACCCTTTTGCGGCCATGGCTACGCGCGTCCTCGTCGGTACTGTGATGGCGGCAAGGCGTTTCGACGCAATGACTGCCACAACGAGCACGGTGCACTGGACTGGTGTCGGATGAGGGCTCAATTTGTGTCACTCTGCGCTGCTGCCTGGCGCCTATCTCAGGCACAAACGCCTTTTTGCTCATGTGTTTTTCCTGTCCTGTCTAGTGTTTGTTATATCTGTGTCATTTGTAAACCCATTGTATGGGTAGTTTTCTTTTGTGTATTCACACACGTGAATAAAGACTGTCTAGTGTTTGTTATATCTGTGTCATTTGTAAACCCATTGTATGGGTAGTTGTCTCTTGTGTATTCACACACGTGAATAAAGACGGCTATACATAGCCAAATGCCTCGTCATCTAATTAGTGACGCGCATGAACGGATTAACGAGATTCCCACTGTCTCGCTGTCCCAATCTAAGATAGCCGCGGTGGGTTCCTACATCTTCCACTCTTCAATTTTGAATCGGTATTTCGCGTATAGTAATTGTTGCAAGGTTGCTTAGCGTGTCTTTTTCGTTGTCGTCTCGTGTGTGTTCGCACGTGTGCGTGAATTCGTGTGGGTAGGTTTCGTTAACCCACGTTTTGGACTGTGTAAAGTCGACGCTGGACTTCATAACCTAACCATGTTGTGTTCAGGTACTGTAAATGTCATTAAATGCAAATAATTGTTCAAGATTAAGCAAATCAGGTGTTGAAACAACATTAAAATACAATATAATAAATTGCAATTTAGAACTGTTCATGGTTGGGTTGTGAGACGTTCTTCGATTGAGCACCATACAAGGTGTTTTAAGGAACGCTAAGTTAATGTAAAGTGAAAAGTTCTAGATTCTATTTTTCATCCATAGACTTAAATTTTGAATAACGTGTTACAACAGGGTGATAATAGTGTGGTAATTAGAGTGCATCTCTCAGGAGAATTTCTTAATGATTCTGTAGATCATAGTTCGATCTGTGTATCACAACTGGTTGGCGACTGTAGTGCGATCTGTGTACCACGACAGTGGTTCGATCTGTGTACCACGACAGTTGGTACTACTGCCAAAGACAATATCTGTTGGCAAAGAAACTACTACATCTCCAGCTCTATCACACTCTTTGTAAGAGTGGAAATAGGACGCTGGACAAGTAGAAAGGATCGATGCACCCATTTCTCATAGTTAGCGAAATATTGAGTGTGCATGTAGTGCGTCCACCAAAGCTGGACATCGTGGCTCGAAGATTCTTTTGTAATTGTTCGGTATAATATGCTCCAACTATGACTTCTACAGACGGCGAGGAAGCCAATTAATGCGGAGAGACTAGTGCATGTACCAAAATGAGTACAGTAGAATACTTCTACACTGACATTTTGGAGTTTATTGATGAGTGCATGACCCCGACTAAGAAAATTACTGTAAATGTTATGAGTGAGTTGCGAAACAAGCTTTCAATGTGGGCATTGTTCCAATCCAGACTTGCTGGTAGGAATGAGGAGCTTACAAAACAGAATGAATGGCTTTGTGACACTCTTATAGAAAAAAGTGAGGGGATTTCAAAAGAAATAAAAACAATTAAAGAGGAAATACTGAAGGTGCCTGTACCTACTTTTGCAGAAATGGTAGCAAAACCAATTGGTAAACAGGTATCCACTCCTAAGGCTAAAATAGCGTCTGCCCAAGCGAAAACATCCAATACCCTGTTTATTAAATCAAAAGATGAAGGAGATGCTAAAACTACAAAAAACAGATTCACAAGCTTGCTTGATCCAAGGAAGGAACAAATTAAAATCAAAAATATGCATGCAGTTAACAGCGTGCTGATTGTAGAAACTGAAACGGCTGCGGATATTGAAAAAATTGTTTCAAACAGCAAAATTTCAGAAAATTTGAAGTGTGAGGCTCCAAGGAAGAAACGACCTCTCGTCATTATATATGACGTACCAAGTGACATGGATTGTCAAGAATTACAAGAAACTATTTGGCAACAAAATCTTGCTGACAAATTAACCAAGCAAGAATTAAGTGAGGAAATGCGGCACTGTTTTAAAACAGGCCCCAGAGGGAAAACAGAAGTGAATCATGTCTTTCAAGTGAGTGCACGTGTGAGGAAAATACTAATCGAGGGAAACTTGTGTATGTTGATTTCTGATGTTTATCAGTAAGAGATTATTTTGCATTTAAGTGCTTCAAGTGTCAAAACTTTGGTCATAAAAGTGCTAAGTGTACTGCAAAGTCTTCGGTTTGTTCACACTGTGGGGAGGAAAACCACCAGAAGAACGGTTGTTCAAATCTTAGCAAGCCAGCAAAGTGTATTCCCTGTTCCTCAAGAGGGAAATTATGTAACTCACCAGGTCCACAATGTCCAACTTATCAGCTGTACTTACAGAGAGCAATTCAGAGTATAGATTATGGCCAGTAAATTGTCACCATACAGCAAGGTGTTCATACCTCCGAGTGAATCAAATCAAACAAATTAGAATCAACAAATATCCGATAAGAATATGAGGAGTAAGAAACATAAGCCTCCCTCAACGAGGCTACGGAACTGGTGCAGGGCGATAGAGTGGAGGAACATGCTACGAAACAAGAGACAAACTTCTGTTACCAGGCAACAACTAAGTTCTTCAGACTTAAATATAATCGGTAATACTAAAGATTTTAAGGAACAGGGACATGTAAATGCAGCATCTCTTCATTCCACAGAAATTCTAGATTCAAAAAGCATAGAAAGTATGGAGACATGTGTATCCTTGATGCCATAGGTGAATGAATTTTCTCTTCCCTTACAGAGCAGTGTCGTTACTTCCAGTATATCCAGTGAGTCTCCTCCTTCTCAACAGGAGGAAGCAATTAGTAATATAGGCTCAGGAAATCGAGGAATTCTTTCAAAGATTAAATCTAAGCTGAAAGGAAAAAGTAGAAATGACAGTGAAATCCGTGATAAGCCCCTAATGGTGTCAATCGGTACTCAGACTACCCCTACAGAGAGTGAAAGTATTCAGATGTCGTTGAGTGATCAGGATAGTGATACTAAACAAATAGACCCTCATTTAATATATACAGATCTGGAAGAGAATTATACGCTCTCTAGGTTGGAAGATATGAGTGTTCTTGTTGTGGCCCTTAGACATATTGTTAGAGAAGGACACCCAAAAGGGAAGACCATCGGTTTTCCATATCCAGGAACTGTGGATAGATTATTTTTGCATTGTAATAACTTGCCTACAGACATGGTAGAACTAAGCGGGTTACTTAATCGTGCATATACTCGAAGTGGCGAAAAATTTAGTAAAGAAGATCTTTATAAAGAGTTTGTGGAATGCTATGGAAGGACCATCTATGAATACGACAACCATATTCGACAACCTTAATGCCTAATCGGAATTTTGGGATACGTGTTGCTCAGATCAATGCAATGTGCAGTATCACAGTCATGTCTAAGATCTGGAAGGTTGCAGAGGATCGACGTTTGGATGTTTTATGCATTCAAGAACCATATACCAAAAATGGCAAACTTGTTCATAGTCCAGTTAATGCCAGGTTCATCATGTGTGGAGAAAATCCCATGACGGTTATTGTGGTAGTAAAAAGGGAGATTTTGCTTACAGCAATCTCTCAGGTAAATGACGAGCATTCCATCATGGTGGAGTTAACGGCACCTGAGGTAGTGTTCCTACTTACTAATTTATATTTTCAGTATGTGCATGAGATACAACCATACATAGATAGATTGAAAAGGGCCAAAGAAATTTGAGGGAATAGATTCCATATTTTCACAATGGAAGCCAATGCGAAATCAATACTTTGGAATAGTAGAGAGACTAATGAGAGAGGAGTGGAATTGCAGGATGCAATTGGGGAACTGAACGCAATGGTGATGAAGAGGCCTGGCTTCCCATATACGTATCAAAACAGAGCAGGCGCGAAATCAAATATTGGTGTGACGTTAGCTAGCGACAGTGTATCAAGTGGGATACAGGACTGGCAAGTGTTGAATAGGGTAACAGTAAGCGATCATTATATGATTACTTTCCAAATTACAAGGACATTCAATATGAATAGAAATTGAGATTTTTCAGGAACTGTCTTCGATTATAAGAGAGCTATCTGGGTAGGTATGAGGGAAGAGTTACAGCTACAAGTACCAGTGACCGAAACTATACAGAACCAAATTCAGAATCTCATGAATTCCTTCATACCCAGACAATCCTTTTTTCGTGGGTCAAGGGTCCCTTGGAGCTCTACATTAACCGAATTGAGAATATGTGTACGACGTGCTCGAAGAGTATATCAAAGTGCACTTGGGGATAGAGAGAGGCAAAGAAGGCTAAAAAACTACAGAGAACTGAAAGCAATCTATACACAAAAGCTAATAAATACCAGAATAAAGCACTGGGAAAACTTGGTTAAAAGACAATTCGAAACTAATGTATGGGGACTGCCATATAAAATTATCAGTAAAAAAATTAAGACACCACTTATCATGTCTACGCTTCAGAAACTGGATGGAACTAAAACAATTGGTTGGCGGGACTCAGCTCAGTACCTATTGGAAGCTTTGCTACCAAGTGATAATCCAAATTCTGATAATGAACACCAGTCGCTTTTGAGATTAATAATGGAAGAAGATTATCCAGATGAGGGTGTGGTTGTTCCGTTTGCGCAGGAGGAGGTGAGCAATGCTATTGATTCCTTAAAGAAGAACAAATATCCTGGAATAGATAAAATAACTACGGAAATACTAGAGAACCTTAAAATGCTAATTGTACCGCATTTGACAGCCTTGCATAATGAGTGTCTCCTACAAGGAAGGGTACCAAAGGTGTGGAAGGTTGCTGAGGCAATTATTATCGAAAAGGGGGAGGACAGAGATCCGAAACTTGCGAAGAGTTACCGCCCAATATGTCTGCTGAACACTACGGGAAAGGTCCAGGAACGACTCTTATGTGGACGCTCACGTGTCCACAGGTAGCTTTTTGACCTTCGCCAGTGCCAGTATGGTTTTCGAGCAGGTAAATCTATAGATGATGCAGTCAACCAGGCACTCGGAATTGTCTCTAATACATTGGCGAAATTTGTAATTGGCGTGACAATTGATATACAAGGTGCATTTGATAATCTCTTTTGACCCTCCTTGTTTGCTAGATTATGTGAATTGAGAACTCCTAAGTGCTTATATTTGAGCTAGCTTGATTACTGTAAAGATCGAACAGTAAAGTGGATGACGCCAGAACATACAATTACTAGGCGTATTACTAAAGGATGTCCTCAGGGCTCCATTTGTGGTCCTATATTTTGGACATTTTTACAGAACCTCTCTTAGATTTGTTGTATAATAGTGAAGATGTTGCTGTGTAATAGCTTATGCAGATGATTTGTTTGTGACTATTACAGGAGATTCTAGAAATTCGATTGAGACAAGAGCTAACACCATGCTTAAATTAGTAAGTTAGTGGTGTGTTTGCAACAAACTGCAAGTGGCTGCTGATAAAACAAAGTATATGTTACTTAAAGGGAAATTATCAGCAGGGAGAGGACCTTCTATAAAATTGCAAGACACTCCAATCAATCGTGAAGCCATTTGTAGATATCTTGGATTATATCAAGATGAGGGTTTGAACTTTGGAACACACATTAAGCAGGTGTGTGAGAAGGCCATGAGTCTTATGAATAAGATTTGCACAATAGCGACTTCCAGCTATAAATTACCCCATAATACTATATCAGAATATACCATGAAGCGATATTGTTATCAATCGTATCTTTTGGGGCTAGTGTATGGGCACATAAGCTAAGACAAGTGCGACCTGTGAGACATTTAAGAAGGATGCAACAGAGTGTGCTCATTAGGATGACTGGTGCCTTCAGAACAACACTGACTGAAGCATTATTGTTGGTCTTAGGACTGTATCCTCTAGACTTACAAATCCGTCAAAGAGGAGCTAGGCACTGGCTTCGTAGGGGTGATTTAGGTAGAGTGGAAGAAATTACTGGGCAAAGAATTGAGGACAAAATACAGCTAGTACGCTGGCTGGATAGAGAATGGCAAATAGTGTGGGATAATACTGATACTGGACGACGAGTATATAGGATATTTCCAGATATTAAAGAGAAGAACCGAATGAGACATATAAAAGCAACGAAAGGCATGATCCACTTCCTAACTGGACACAGACCATACCCTTCCTACTTTTTAAAAATAAATAGTTCAGACATTAATAGATGTGCATGTGGTGCTGAGGGAGATCCAGAACATATGATATATGGGTGCCAAGACAGTGATTTAGAAATTAATGAGGCAGAGATGTTACGTGGCAAAACTGTCAACGAAATTGTCCGTGATGAAAATGCGTGTGAAATAGTGCGTAGATACGCAGAAAGATACTCAGTTAGGCAAATGCAAGAGTATACCATTGCTGGAGGACGAGCAGCGCAGCACGCAGCACAAAGACTGGAACGCCGGCAGTATGTGAACCCAGTTGTTCAAGGGCCAGCAACAGCAATGAGAGCTCAACGTGTGGTTTCTCCCGACACACAAGACACTGCGAGAGGAACCGCGCCTCCCGTGCCACCTAATATCTATAATTGCCATCGCTTTCTGTGGTATGCTCCGCGTGGCCTTGCACTAGCTGCCTATACAGCGAATCGGCAGGCTCGTGGGCATCGGTCCGTGGAGTCTGGCGAGGAGTCAGAGGGTGGTGAGGAGCATGGTGTGGTGGAGATACCGAGGGCAACGTAGTGATAAGATGTTCAGATAGACAAGTGAACCACTTGGTTAATAATAGTATAAGAGAATAGATTGTACAATAGGAACATAGTTGTAGGATGACTGTAAAGAATTCAATTGCCTCCTGGGCTGGACAGGACGTGAGTATTTCCAGAGATTACTCTGAAGGGTTTCCATGTCCTGACCATGTGAACAGGAGGTCTTAGGTAACAGAATGCATTCTGGTAATCCGAATGTGTTTCTCATTGTGAAACGGAAGGAGGGTAGTTTTGAGAAGGTTTCGCCCTTCTATATATGAGGGCCGTTCAGAAAGTAACCTCCGGTTGATTTAAAAAAAATACACCAAGTTAAATAAAAATATTTTAATATATACATCTTACAACTACATCTTTGCACTATTTTTCTACATAGTCTCCATAGCGATTGAGGCACTTATCGTATCTCTTCACAAGCTTTGAAATTCCTTCTGCATAAAAATCACCCACTTGTGCCTGGAGCCAGCCTGTGACCGCATCTTTGAGCTCTTCGTCGTCATCAAACCGCTGTGACCCGAGCCATTTCTTCAAATGCATGAAGAGGTGATAATCACTTGGCGCCAGGTCTGGGCTGTAAGGTGGATGGTTGATAACGTCCCACTTGAAGGACTCAAGAAGGGCCGTTGTTCTGCGAGCAGAGTGAGGACGGGCGTTATCGTGCAAAAAAACGATACCAGAAGTCAGCATACCACGGCGTTTGTTCTGTATAGCCCGTCGTAACTTTTTTATTGTTTCACAGTACACGTCTTGATTAATGGTCGTACCACGTTCCATGAATTCAACCAACAACACCCCTTTGGCATCCCAAAACACCGTTGCCATCAGTTTTCTCGCAGAAAAATCTTGCGAGGCTTTTCTTGGTTTGGTAGGCGAATTCGAATGTCCCCACATCTTTGATTGTTCTTTTGTCTCAGGGTTCACGTACTTAATCCAGGTTTCGTCACCGGTCATGATTCTGTTTAACAATGGTTCTCCTTCGTCCTCATAACGTGACAGAAAGTCTAATGCAGAGGCCATTCTTTGAGTTTTGTGGTGGTCGGTAAGAATTTTGGGCACCCATCGTGCACAGAACTTACGGTAACCCAATCTTGCTGTCACTATCTCGTACAAGAGAGTCTTAGAAATCTGTGGAAAACTAGTAGACAACTCTGACATTGAGAAACGTCGATTTTCACGAACTTTTGCATCAACTGTCTGAACGAGTTCGTCAGTCACCAATGATGGTCTACCACTCCTCTCTTCATCATGAACGTTTTCTCGTCCACTTTTAAATAAACGTACCCATTCACGGACAACTCCTTCACTCATAACTCTTGGTCCGTAAATGGCACAAAGCTCACGATGAATAGCTGCTGCAGAATATCCTTTGGCTGTAAAAAACCTTATGACAGCACGCACTTCACATTTGGCGGGGTTTTCTATTGCAGCACACATTTCAAACTGCCACAAAAACTAAACTAGCGCAGGTACGACGTTTACTCGACCACAGCTTGATGCCGACTGACCTGTTGAGTGCGTGAACGCACAGATGGCGTCGCTACTCCTCCCACAACCCGCACTGTGACCAATCGGAGGTTACTTTCTGAACCGCCCTCATACAAAAGGGATTGGAGGGAATCTGTGGCTCCTTAAAATCGGTGAAGCGCTTACATAATGGGACCTTGCTAGTGGAAACTTCCACTTCCCAGCAAGCAACTATCCTCCAATCTGCTAAATGCCTTGGAGAGTATGCCATAGACACTGAACTGCACAGCACCTTGAACTACAGCAAAGGTGTTGTGACATGCCGGGATCTAGTTGATATTCCCAAGGAAGACCTGCAACGTGAGTGGGCTCCAGAAGGTATCGTTGATGTCCAACACATCATGAAGAGGGTTGATGGCACTCTTGTCAAATCAAACTCCTTTATTCTGACCTTCAGTAGCACAAAACTTCCTGACCATGTTAAAGCTGGCTTCCTTCGCCTTAGTGTGAGGTCTTATTTCCCGACCCCAATGCGCTGTTTTAAATGCCAGCGTTTTGGGCATACCACCTTAGGCTGTAAAGGCGAAGCGACTTGTGGAAACTGTGGTCAGGCTGCTCATGAAGGAATTGGTTGCTCGTCTCTGGCTAAATGTATTAATTGCTCTGGGAAGCACCCTGTTTGGAGTAGGGACTGCCGCATATTTTTAGAGGAACGCAAGGTCCAGGAAATAAAAACATCGAAGCTTATCCCCTATGATGAGGCCAAGAAGATTTATACGTCGATGCAACCTCCCACATTTGCTACATCTTTTGCATCCCTGGTACAGAAGCCTACTCCAAAAGTCGATGCCTCAACGCAGACTGAGGTGGTGAGTGTTGGCACTAACACCTGCAGCTGTCAGTGCTCTTGCAACGCAGCCAGTGGTTCGGAGCCAGTAGCCCCTACTCGAACGGCAGACAAAGGTACAGTGGCGAACTTGGTCCAGCCCCTCGCGCCTCCAACAGCTGAGGTTGTTCCCAAGCCCAGTGCGTCAATTACCACTCCCACATCAGCTCCCCCAAAGTCCACCAAACCACAGAAAGCTACTGTACAGCAGCAACAGCGGGTCAAATCCTGTGGTAAACCATCTGACCATGCAGATGTTGTTTTACGTGAGGCTTCATCTGACTCTTCCCCAGAGTTGATGGAGTATGATGTATGTGTTGGGCAATCATCTCGTTCCACGCCTGCCCCTCCACCTGCTGCGGTCTCCCCGCCCCATCAGAGAGACAGGATGAAGGTGCTACCCCCAACATAGATGGCTCCCATACTCCAGTGGAACTTGCAAGGGTTCAGGACGCATGTGGAGGAACTTCGTCTACTCTCTCAGGGTAGACCACTGTGTCTCTGTCTCCAGGAGACGTATTTCCATCCATCATACTCCCCTGAGATACGAGGCTATACACTCCACAAAAAGGACGACCTGCGTGGAGAGAGAGCTAGAGGAGGCGTAGGTATTTTCGTCAGGACAGACTACCACTCCTCGCCTCTCTCACTTACGACGACTTTACAGGCTGTCGCTGTGTCCGTGCACGTGCGTCATCCATTGACTGTATGTTCGCTTTACCTGCCCCCACATGATGCTCTTGATGAAGCGGCCCTCACCGACCTTCTTACACAGCTCCCCCAGCCATTCATTATTTGTGGTGATTTTAATGCCCACAATGTGCTTTGGGGCTCTGCAATTACCTGCTGCAGGGGTAGAGCGATTGAGAGGCTTCTTCTGTCATCCTGTGCCTACTTGCTCAATGGAGGACAGATTACTCATTTCTGCACGGCGACTGGGTCGTTCTCTGCCATTGATCTCTCACTTTGCTCTCCAGCTCTTGCCGCCAGTGCTCACTGGGAAGTGGTCGCTGACTTGCACGGTAGTGATCATTTCCCAATCTGGATTCACCTGCCAGATGGCGTGGGGCCCGAAAGGAGACCACTACAATGGGTGCTCAGTGGAGCTGACTGGACACTTTATAGCCAGTTGGCCCAATTCAAACACTGTGCGAATGTTGAGGTGTGGGTGGATCGTATTACCAAACCGGTCCACCACGCCGCTGCAGCATCCATTCCGCAGTCCACAGGCCACCGGAAGAGGCCACCTGTGCCTTGGTGGAGTGCCGAATGCCGTTCTGCAATCAGGACCAGGCGTGCGGCTCTGCGTCGGTTCAAGTGTCGGCCGACTGCTGAGAATCTTGCAACCTTTCGGGTGGCGAGGGCAAGATGTCGCCGAATTATTCGTGAGAGCAAGAAGAGGTCGTGGCAAACGTTCCTGAACACCATTAATCGTTCCACCAAAAGTTCCATTGTGTGGGAGACCATCAGGAGAATTTTTGGCAGAGGAGGGAGGTGCCCAATAGCTGCTGTAATGACTAACGGCACTCTCCACACGGATCCGCGAGACATTGCCCAGACTATGGCAGCGTATTTTGCCACAGTTACTGCAACAACCAGTCAGGATCCAGGTTTCAGGGCGGTTGCTGAGAGATGTAGTCTGAACTTCCAGTCCACCTCTCATGAAGTTTACAACTGCCCATTTTCTATGTGGGAGCTGGATTCTGCATTGTCTGGGGCTCGTGACACATCCCCTGGTCACGACAGGATCCATTACAGTATGCTATGGCACATCACAATGCGCAACAGAGAAATCCTCCTCGCACTTTTTAATGACATTTGGGCGTCGTGTCGCTTTCCTGACACGTGGCGTGAGGCAGTTTTAATCCCTTTTTTAAAACCTGGGAAAGACCGCACGAGCCCAAGTAGCCACCGTAGTATTGCCCTCACTAGTTGCATAGGGAAGACCTTGGAGCGGATGGTCAACCGCCGCCTTGTCTGTATGTTAGAATCCCGGCAACTCCTTAGTCGCTTTCAGTGTGGGTTCAGGAGGTTTCGTTCCACCTTCGATAACCTTTCCCTCCTAGAGGCGGCAATACAACAAGCTTCCCTACGCCGTCATCACCTTCTAGGTGTATTTTTCGACATCGAGAAGGCCTACGATACCACTGGGAGGCGTCTCATCCTGGAGCAGCTGCACGAATGGGGTTTTCGTGGTTGTCTTCCTCTTTTTATTCAGTCTTTCCTCTCGCCACGATATTTTAGAAACCGAATTGGTGACGTCCTGTCTGATCGCTTTGAGCAGGAGAATGGTGTCCCTCAGGGTAGCGTTTTAAGTGTGACTCTCTTTGCCATCGCTATTAATAGCATTACGCCCATAGTGAAAAGTCCTGTCCAGTGTTCTTTGTTTGTGGATGATTTCTCTTTGTTCTGCTCTTCTTCAAGCCTTGCAACGACAACTCGTCAGTTGCAACTTACAATTAGGCGTTTGGATGACTGGGCGCAGAAGTGTGGTTTTAAGTTTTCCACTGAGAAGTCTGTATGTGTTCTTTTTAACCGTTCTCGTTCGATTTTAACCTTTCCTGAGTTGCGGTTGAGGGACACTATTCTTACTTTTAAAGACACAGTGAGATTTCTGGGGCTCATTTCTGACTCGAGGCTCACGTGGTTACCTCATCTTAAAGACCTGAAACGGCGGTCGCTTCAGGCTTTAAGTATTTTAAAATGTCTTAGCCACAGTACATGGGGAGCTGACAGGACTTGTCTGCTCCAGTTTTACAGGGCGTTTGTGCGATCTCGGCTCGGTTATGGGTGCACGGTGTATGGGTCGGCGAGGCCTTCTTACTTAAAGATTTTGGACGTTGTCCACCATGAAGGGCTTCGGTTGGCCACTGGGACATTCCGAACTAGCCCCATATCAAGCCTCTGTGCAGAGGCAGGTGAACCGCCACTTCATATGCGGCAACGGCTACTTACGGTACGCCAGGCGTATAAAACTTTGTCCACGCCATACACACCTGCGTACCATACAGTTGCTAAGCCTCCTCTGGCACGGTTATTTCATAACCGGCAACGTGCGACGCAGCCCTATGGGATTCGCGCACAGGATTGCCTCGCTGCGATGTCTGTGGCTGGTCTTCGTGTTTTACGTCGCAGTTGGAGCAGATCTCCACCTTGGCTCCACCGGAGACCCAAACTTATTTTGGATTTGACTCGTTTTAAGAAGGATGGCACGCCAGATTTTACATTCCAGTCACTGTTTTTTAACATTTTAGATGTGCATCACGGTTTCACTGTCGTTTACACTGATGGCTCCCAACAGGAGAATTTCCTTGGCTGTTCTGTGGTGTTCTCTGATCATGTTACCCGGATTCGCCTCCCTGCTGAATATACCTGTTTCGCAGCGGAGCTCCACGCGATCCTGAAGGCACTGGAGCTGATGCATCGTGTTCAGGGCGATCGATTTCTTCTCTGCTCCGATTCTCTTAGTGTCTTACAATCACTGCAGAACCTATACCCGACTGAGGAGATGATCCAGCTGATATATGACCAACTGTACTTGCTCCAACGGCGGGGTAAAGAGGTATCCTTCTGCTGGGTGCCTGGTCACGTCGGCATGTGGGGCAATGAACAGGCCGATCGGGCTGCCAAGGAGGCCTGCAGAGAGCAGGATGTGGTCCAGTGTCCTATCCCCTTGCAGTCGGTCATTGCTGCACTCCACAGGAAGTGCATGGAGTTGTGGGAGGACGAATGGCTGGTGGTGACGGCCAATAAACTGCGGTTGGTAAAGTCAACCACTCGGCCGTGGCGTTCCTCCTGCCGGTTGCTCAGGTGGGAAGAGGTGGCCCTCACACGTCTTCGGATTGGGCACTGTCCTCTCACACATAGCTTTTTATTACGGCGGGAGGATCCTCCGTTTTGTGATGCTTGCGGTGTGCACATCTCTGTCCGGCACATTTTACAAGACTGCATTTTATACTGTGATGCACGGGCAGAAGCACAAGTTGATGGGGATCTGCCTTCTGTTTTAGCTAATGATGAGACGTGTGTGTCTAGGGTTTTTAAGTTTTGTGACGTGTCTGGACTCTGGCCTAAACTTTTAGGCTGAAGGTTTTAGTGTATTGCAGAGTGGCTGACTCCTCCCCTTTTTTCCTTGTGTCCAGCCAGCCACTTCCATCTGCTACATTATTTTAGCTCCCTCTATCATTTTCTTCCTGTGTTGCCCATGTTTTACTGTTGACACCCTGCTTCATCCCATGCTTCGGTGTGGATGAGCACATATTTTTCAACGATTGTTACCCGTGTTTTATGTTCTGTTTTATATTCCTGTACTGGGGTTTTTCTTGACACCCGTTTCCCTATGTTACTGAAGGGGCGCTGAAGACCTTGCTGTCGTGCACCCAAAAACCCCTCTACTACTACTACTATGAACCAGATTTTTAGGTTAGTTGGGTGTTGGTGATGGTCTTTATACTTTCACTTACTTCCTTTTTCATACTCTGACTATTATCTATTAGGTTAGTAATTTTCCAATTGTAAAAATAATAATTATAAATAGATCACATGAGGTACTGGTTTCAGCATGTAGTAGCAGCCCGGGTCCACCGCCCTACGGATGGGCAAATCTTTTATGAGGCTAAAATGGCTGAAAAAGTTTCTTGATTTATCATGTAAGGGCAATTGTTGATTCATGCAAATAATGTATATTAGTTTTTTCTGTAAATAGCCTGCTTTAGTTTTCAAGGCATCAGGCTTTTTAAGAAGTAATAAATGGAAAAAAATGTCCCTATCTACTATCTAGCGAAAGCACTGCCAAGGGAACGGGCTTGGAAAAATTAGTAGGGAAAGAAGACCCTGTTGAGCTTGACTCTAGTCTGGCACTGTGAGGTGACGAGAGGTGTAGCATAAGTGGGAGATGGCAACATCGCCGGTGAAATACCACTACTTTCATTGTTTCTTTACTTACTCGGTTAGGCGGAGCGCGTGCGTCGTGGTACAACAACCCGGCGTCACAGTGTTCTCGAGCCAAGCGTGTTAGGGTTGCGTTCGCGCCGCGGCTCCGTGTCCGTGCGCCACAGCGTGCGGTGCGTGTGGGTGCAAGCCTGCGCGTGCCGTGCGTCAGGTGTGCGTCGGCGCGTCCGCGTGTCCCGAGGGTCGAAAGACTCGAAAATACGTGACTTTACTAGGCGCGGTCGACCCACGTGGCGCTGCGCCATACAGGCCCAACTTGTTTGCCGGACGGGGCACTCGGGCGGCGCTGTCTGGGATCTGTTTCCGGCGCTGCCCTGCCTCTACCGGTCGACCATGGGTGTCTATATTTCGATGTCGGGACTCGGAATCGTCTGTAGACAACTTAGGTACTGGGCGGGTTGTTGCACTAGGTAGAGCAGTTGCCACGCTGCGATCTGTTGAGACTCAGCCCTAGCTTGGGGGATTCGTCTTGTCACGAGACGAGATCCCCATGGCGGCCGCGTGCCGTGCCGTGCTGCTGGGCGCCAGGGGCAGGTGTGCCCCCTTGCCTCTATTTGGTGTTTCGTATCTCTGGCTGTATCGGTTTGGGCGGTGGGCGTTGCATTGGGTGTAGCAGGCTTAGGCGTATCGGTTTGGGGGACCCTTGCCACTGGCGTGGGCGCTACAAAGGGTGCCGCATCCGTGCGCGCGGGAGCGGCGTGGAAGGCGGCGGCGGCCGGGCACGCTGTGTTCTGCCGCGCTACAGCGTATCGCTTTGTCTGCTGGTGATGAGTGCCAGACGGGCGGTGTCGGCCCACTGGTCGGAGCGTCGCATGGAGGCAGCAGTGTCGGGTGGGTGTCGTGCGGCGGTCGTGGTGCCTGGCAGGCAATGGCGCGTTTTCGTCGGCCCCAGCGACGTGTAGTAACATTGCATACACCGCAGTACAGTGTTCTGCAATACCTTTCGACTATGAATGTGAAATAAAATATAATAACACATGATGTTTAGTAAGGAAATAGACTTGGGATAGGGTGTGTCGTTGGCAAATCCAAGGGGCGGTTAGTGTGAGTGGTGATAAGTCTGTAGGGGAGCGTCGCCTGCAAAGGGCAAAGTGAGGACGGTGTGTAGAGGCTTTAGGCAGCTCGACAATAAACGTAATAGAAAGGAACCGCAGTACTATCAGCACATTTGTGCACGCATAAGGGAAATCACAAAATAAACAAACAGTACATAAATAAATAAATAAGGAAATGAATAAATAAACCAAATAAATAACACTCATAAATACATAACAAATATAAATAAGTAAATTAATAATTGTCACACGACACCGACATATGTTACAGACACAACGCATTCGCGCGGGCCCTCTCGTAGTCACGACATCGACGTCCACAAGAAACATCCCAAAAACAGACAATTCCACCATCTGTGAAATACCCACGCCACATGCTTGCCTATTTCGCGATGACACCATACTGCCACCTATCGGCCTCTGACGCAACGACGTCGACAATACGACCGACAGGCACAACCATACCATCTATGAGAATGTGACTAAACCACTTTCACATGCAGCCAGAAACGATACCTCCATCTATAGGAACCCAACGAAACTACGTCCATCATACTACCGAAAGACAGTATCTCCATCTATCCAAATATGACGAAACACATGCTATACCTCCATCTACGAGAATCTGACAACACTACGTCCACCATATCGAGCACACAATACCGCCATCTGCTAGTCTCTCGAACCATCACCTCCTCCACTCCACCTCCAACGATGAAACTGCTATCAATGAGACGCCTCGCCGACTATGACGTCGATGTCACCCACAGTGCCCATTTTACGACCCTAGGCACAAAGCCTGCACCCTCTGTCCACCACAGGTGCCACAACTCCAGTGGCCGTGGCGTAACAAGTGGCCGACCGACAACCACTCCACCCGAACCGGTACATGCCCCACCCCCACCACCCAACTCGCAACTCCAGCAGATGCACGGCGGACTTTTCCCGCATGCCTAAGTTGTAGTCCACCTCTATATCTTACTTTTCATGAAGAGTGATATCCCATACGGCAAAATCCACTAAAGTGGAAAACTGCAGAAGTTGTAATTATCAGAAAAGGCCGTGATAAGGATCCAACGATGCTGAAATCCTATCGGCCTCTCTGTCTGCTGGATGTGACGGGCAAGGCATTTGAGAAGTTGCTGGCTGACCGACTCTTGAGTCACCGAACTCTGCACGGTATGAGTGATAGGCACTTCAGATTCCAAAAGGGTTGCTCCACTCAGGATGCGACCAATGAGGCATGCCGGATTGCTCACTCTGCTACATCAATGTATATTCTTGGCATAATGATAGACATCTCAGGGGCCTTCGATAAGCTGTGGTGGCCGGCACTCTTCACACGCCTAAGAGAGATTGGGTGCCCACAGCTGCTGTATGGCTGTCTGGAGGCCTACTGTGATGGAAGAACTGCTAAAATAACGGCTCCTGGAGCCGTCGTATCTAAGAGAATATCCAGTAGTTGTCCCCAGGGATCGGTGTGTGGTCCCATTTTCTGGGATATCAACATGGAATCACTGTTGAACGTCCTGCAGGGAGATACTGGGTGTCGTTGCCTATGTGGATGATCTCATGATTCTAGTTGTAACACCTCAGTTTTTTATCCCGACCTGATCTGATCGAATAGCAGTCCAATATTTATTATTAACACGACCATGAACCTAATGGGGCTGGCAATCGGAATTGACTGCTACGAAAGTTGTTACTTTCCAGTTCGTTCTGCTCAATACCATAATACTGAATGTCTGGTAATGAGGAATACCAACACAGTTTTACTAATTACGAACTTATATTCTTCTCAATACACAAAGAGGAGATAGCCACTGCCTTCGTCATACATATCTAATTACGGCTAATCTCAGCACAGGCTTTCTTCATTTTCCATTATCGTCACACGCTAATCCATCACTGCATCCAACACTGCAATCCAAGGTTAGGCCGTCGCGGTAGACGCGAAACCAAATATCGGCACTAGTAACGTCACTGATCACTTTCGTAATGATACTTCTTCACTTTCCTGGTATTAATCTATTACATAGGGGTCTAACCACGGCGATGGCGACAACCTTCTCCTTTAAAACCCTGTATTTCAACAATGGCCTTCACACACATGTAGCCGCCAACCACTCTGGCGCAACTCGACCCTCGCTCTCTCTACACGTCACAATCGGTTGTTCGTCCTATCGACCTGCGCCAAGTGCAAAGTTGTAGTAAGGGCCTATGGACCCCTCACATAGTGGAAGGTGATACTCGCAGTGATCGATGATCTATCACGACTGGCTATTAATCTGTTAACAAACCGGTGTGAGAAGACTAAAATGTCTATTGCACCACAAAAATCGCTGTATATGCCTTTAAAAGGCAGGTTAAATAGGGACCTAAAAGTCAGAATTAATGGCCAGGCAGTGTCGCGACAGAGATATGCCCCTTACTTAGGGGTATATCTAGATGACAATTGGAGTTTCATTCCGCATATTGAGCAAATAACGACAAAGTCCTTAGCTCTGTTCAATAAGATAATATCAACTGGACAAAGAAGATTTCATTTGCCATCAAAAGCAATAAATATCTATCATAACAGCATATTGGCACCAATAGTAGGGCACGCATCCTGTGTGTGGGCCCACAGGTTAGCTCTGGTGCGGCCTGCCACTGCTGTCAGGTGAATACAGAGGAACATCCTGTTGAGATGCATTGGAGCATCCAACACAAGTCCAACAGATGAACTGTTGGTTATCATGGGTCTATGTCGACTAGACCTGACAATAAGGCAGCACGCAGCCTTCTACTGGCTGCACAAACAAAACATCGACATGGCGCAAAATATAATGAGCAGTCCTCTGGTAAGCGTTAAAGCCATCCGAGAAAAAATGCTTGACATTTGGCAGGACGAGTGGGATGGGTCCAGTACAGGCCGTAGAGTCCATGGGTTTCTACCCACAGTAAGGGAAAAACTAAAGAACAAGATATTGAAGCCCTCACAGGGCCTAGTTCACTTCCTTACAGGCCACGGTCCCTATCCCACGTACTTGCATAAAATAGGGAAAAGGCCAACACTGGAGTGTGACTGTGGTGCCCACGAAGGATGGCCACAACACACAGTGTTTGAGTGTCCAATATACGAACAGGCTGTCTCAGCTGAGAGACAGCTTCTGCAAACAAGGAATATAAATGATATATTGACAAATGGCGAATTGTTCAGCAATTTCACAAAATTTGTGAATAAAATCTCAAGGGAGGCCCAGCGAGCCTACCTTGGGAGAGGGTAAATGCGCTTCAGATCTAATGCACAATTGTAAATATGTAAATACTACATTTGTTTAAGTCTTTGAATTGTAGTAGCTAGTAGTTGTAATTAGATCAGTATGGTGGTAGGGGGAATAAAGCAGTCGTTTCTTCTAGTAGTAGTGGTCCACCTCCACATAGCTAGGGACGAGCTACTCTCTGGGATGATTCCAGAGAGGCTAAGAGGCGGATGATTCACATATAGCACAATGTTGCTTAATAAATAGATAGTGTGCATGCATTAATAAACCACTTCTGTAGTACTAATAGCAGAGTTAGTTAGTCTTAATACACCCACTCAAAAGTGTCAGGTAGTGGGTTATGTATGTTTCACAAAATTTGAAAAAAAAAAAAAATTTGTTCCTATACCTATAGCTCCGGCTATCTCATGCTGTGCGTCCGCGGTTTATGTGGGGTCATGGTTGGAAATAGGCAGTGGGGGAAGGATGCATCTCGACCATCTTAGCCTCTCCTTCCCAAGTGCCTCTGTCTGCCTTCTCGTGGTAGAGCTGTTAAGCCTTCGGGCGACCAAAGGGCAGGGGTGCGACGGGGTGCTGAATATCTTGTACGCCGGTTCTGGCGGCTGCATTTTTCGCGACGGGATCCTGGCCCAAGTCGGTGAAGGTCACCCGCCTTGCCCCTGGAATTACGGGGTATGTACCGCCAAGCTGGGGCGTGGTGACATGTCCCCGGTTAGGTTAGATGGGTCCAGACCCCTGAACGTCTGGGGGACTGGCCTGGCACCTGAGTAGGACCGGGTCTTCAGCCTTTTGGTGGAAACTCGGCCTAGCAGGGGGCGAAGGACGGAGGGTGAATCCACTCTCCTGGAATGCGGGGGGCACTCGCCGGTAAGGGAGCGGGAGAAAACTTCGATGATGCAGCTGTCAAAGAGGACTAGTGCGCTGTTCCAACGGCGCGCTAAACCTAGCAGTTCAGTTGTTGAGAGCTCTTGGTCAAGGGGCGGGACCGGTGAGCAAGCTGCATTGAGCCTCCCCCTGTGCCAGAGAGGCCGGTCTGGGGAAAGAGATGGGCCTCCATTTTTCACTCTCTAGTATGTCAATATGGCGGAGAATATAGAGAGTGACGATTTGCTCGATAGCGACCAAATTTGTCTGTCGCTGAGCGACATACGAGATTCTTGAAGTTATTAGATTCAAGCATTAAAAATGGGAAAATTGTCAATTATGCAATAAATAATATTAGAGACTTTGTGGCGAGTTGGGCGATAGCTCACTCCCAATTAGAGGGACGCGTTATGGAACTCGAAAGAGAAAATGAGCGCTTGAGAAGTCAGCCAGTCACTGCGAAATCTTATGCCGCGGTTGCAGTTGCCCTTGTGGGCAAAGTGCCGTCGGCAAAGGAAACTATACAAAAGAATATACAGAAAACTGTTCCCACAGTGTTTATTAAGTCTAAGTCAGGTGAAGATATATGGGCTGTGAAGTCGGTGTTCGAGAAATGCGTCAACCCGAAACGGGATAAAATGAAGATTAATAGCGTTAGGACCACAAAAAATGTTCTTATTGTAGAAACTGCAACCCAAGAAGATAGTGCAAAGATACTCACAAATCCTCAACTAGCAGAGAAAGTTAAATGTGAGCCTCTGCGGAAACGTCGGCCGCTTATGTGCTTGTACGACGTTCCAACTCACTTGAGTGTGGATGATCTGCTGGACGCTATATATACACTCAAAATTTTGACGTTTCGATGACCCGTGTTGAATTTGACGAGCAATTTAAGCTGAAATTCAAAGTTGGCCCACGGGAGAAACTGACAGTTCACCACGTGGTGGAAGTTTCTCCCGAGCTGTGGAAACTTCTGACAAGAATAGGAAGGCTATACGTAGGATATTCAGCTCTTAACGTTAAAGACTACCTCGATGTACCAAATGGTATGACTTAAATCATACTAAAAAGTTTTGTACGGAAACTCAAGTCATCTGTGCCCATTGTGGGCAGACTGGACATGATAGGAAGGATTGTACAAGTAAGGATCGCCCACCAATATGTATACCTTGCAGCAAGAGAGGGTGTAAGTGTGGGGGAGTCGAGGACTGTCCCACTTACAAAATGTTCCTTAATAGAATAATCGAAAGAACTGATTATAGCGACCATTAAGGTGCCGAAAAAGAAATCCCCAATCAAAATCAAAGGGGTTGCAGAGCGGGGGAAACTAATATCAAAAGCTCTTTCCACAGGTTCGCTGGCAGGTCCTGATGTTTCTCGGGGTCTGCTGGCCGCCTGTCGGTGGAGACTGGAGTTCAGACGGAGGATGATCTGGAGGCGGTTATTAACCACCTGTCGATTCAGCCGTCGACCTCTGTGAAAGAAGAATCAACAAAGGACTCCAAGGAAGATGAAGATGCCCCACAGGTTACTGCTCTTGTAGTAGGAGGTGGTGGCAGTAATTGCTATGGAGATGGAAATGTAAATAGTGTAAATAAAAGTAGTGCAGTTAAAGTAGACAAAGTAGAAAAAGCTGGTGGAGGGAACTTGTATAATCAAGTAGACCCTAAGAATGTTTACAAAGATCTGGAGGATTTGGTGCGGTTGTCAAGTCTCGAGAACCCTCTGTTACTAACCACGGCACTGAGGCAGTTGGTTAGGAAGGGACACCCTAATGGCGAAGACGTTACGTATCCGGCTCTGGAGGACGTTGATTGTATTCAACTATCTGCTGCAAACATTCCGCCAGAGTCTGATAAATTACACGAATTAGTCGTGAAGGTTTTTGAAAGGCGTGGTCGTAAATTTGACATTGAAAAGATCTTTAAGGATATGGTAAAGATGTACGGTCGAAATGTTACTGACCTTTCGAAGCCTTGGCCTGCCAGTCACTTGCACATCTTCTATCCCCCCGGGTGATGGGGATATTCAGGATGTTGCAAATTAATGCTATGTATAGCCATATGGTTACGCAGGAATTGCGCAAAGTGGCGGAAGAAGAACAGCTGGATATTATCATGATTCAGGAACCAGCCTCCTGCGCTGGTCGAATCCCAGGTTTTCCGGCGGCCGCGCAGGTGGTATTCTCTGGTGAGAACCCCACGTGTGCTGTTGTCGTGTTAAACAAGTTAATCAGAACAACTGTATTGACTCAATTTTGTAACGAGCATATTACTGTGGTCCAGACAAATATGTTGACACACATATTATATACTGTGAACGTGTATTGTATTTCCACAGGACATTGTTATATTTTTGGACCAGCTCAAGTAGGTTCTAAGGGCTTTAGTAGGCCAGTCAATTATAATCTGCATGGACACAAGCGCTAAGTCCCTGATGTGGTTCAGCCTGGAGCGGGACGATCGGGACTCAGAGTTGGAAGATTTAATAGTGGAGGCACATTTGATAGTTTTGAATCAACCTGGGCATCCACCTACCTTCTCTGGAAGGGCTGCTGCAGTCTCCAATATTGATGTAACATTAGCTACTCTGGGTGCTGCGCCCCACGTGCTCCAGTGGTGTGTCTCTGAAAATGTTACAATTAGCGATCATAATTGCATATTCTTCGATTATGAGATGGAGGTTGCGGAAGATCTCGGGGACTTAGTCGAACGTTATAATTATACTAAGACCAATTGGGGTAGACTGGCGCAGGAGTTTCATCCTCCAGAGCTGGACACGGAAATTGTAGTCGTGGATGGTGCTGTGGGAGATCTGTTGCCTTCCATCGAAACAGCTATTACTGTTTCTGTTCCTCGCGTTGCGAGATACGTTCATAAACAGGCAACTCTGTGGTCCCTTGAATTGACCGCACTTAAGTGGTCTGTCAGGCAGACCCGGCGCAACTATCAGAGGGGTTTTGCCTAGGACACAAGGCTGTATTACCAAAGACTATATAGAAGGCTAAAAGAAAGATATGTTAATATGGTACAGCCTACGAGTAGGCAGTCCTGGGAGACATTTGTAAAGGACCAGTTGGGGATGGACCCTTGGGGCGTCCCCTATAAACTGGTCTGGGAGGAAATCAGGTCTCCAACCACGCTCTCCACCCTGCAATTGGATGGAGGGAGGCACACCACGACCTGGGAGGAGACAGCAAGAGTGTTGTTGCACACCTTGCTGCCTGATGATTTAGATGCTGAAGACACTGAGGAGCAGTGGGGAATACGCCGAGGACTGCTGGAGCAAAATGTTAATGAGGCAGCAGTTTACCCCTTCTCTGCTGAGGAGGTGATGGCTGCACTTCATACATTTGCAAGACGCAAGGCGCCAGGCCCAGATCACATTCCAGCTGAGATCTTGCAGTTCCTGGCCCCACACCTGGCTCCTGTGCTTGCCAAGATATATAACGTTTGCTTGGAACGTGGTGTATACCCAACCCAATGGAAGATCGCAGAGGTGGTCATAATCAAGAAGGGTCCTGAAAAGGACCTACAATTGGCAAAGTCGTATAGACTAATTTGTTTATTAGACGTTCTGGGCAAGGCCTTTGGGAAGTTGCTGGCTGATAGACTGCAAAGTCAACGAGTGTTGTATGGTATGAGTGATCGGCAGTTCGGGTTCCGAAAGGGTCGCTCCACACAAGACACGATCAATGAGGTTGCTCGGACTGTCCACTCAGCCAGTGCGACATACGTTCTGGGGATCATGGTGGACATCTCAGGGGCAAATGATAACCTGTGGTGGCTGGCGCTCTTGTCTCGCCTTCGGGAGATGGGGTGTCCTGGTCCGCTGTATGGTTGTCTGGGGGCCTACTGTGATGGAAAGCTTGCTAGGATTACTGCCCCCAGCACTGTGGTATCCAAGCGGATATCACGGAGTTGTCCCCAGGGATCAGTGTTGGGCCCAGCGTTTTGGGATGTAGCGATGGAGCCTCTGCTGACCACCTTGCAGAGGGATGCTTCAGTGTTAGAGGTAGTCGCCTATGCAGACGATCTTGTGGTACTTGTTGAAGGGAACAGTTGCATAGCTATTGAAGAAGGTTTAAAAGAGGCCATTGCTATATTGCTCAGCTGGTGCAGACAATCTAAACTGATGGTGGCACCTCAGAAATCATTGTATATGATGCTCAAAGACTATCTTAACAGAGATCCTATTGTATGAATCAACAATGTGGCAGTGTTTAGGAAGAGATTTGCAAGATACCTAGGAGTTTACCTAGATGAAAGATGGAATTTCACAGAGCATATTGAGGAAGTGGCCACTACATCTATGGCCCTGTTTAACAAGTTGATTACAATCGGGCAAAGACGTTTTCACTTACCTGCAAAGGCCATTCATATGTATCATAATTGTCTACTGGCTCCTGTGGTTGGGTATGGAGCAAGTGTGTGTGCCCACAGGTTAGTCCTGGTGAGGCCAGCGATGCAGATCAGAAGAATACAGAGAAATGTGCTGATACGGGGTGTGGGTGCCTTTGACACCAGTCCCATTGATGCGTTACTAATTATAATTCTCCGATCTATAACCAGGCTGCCTCAGTGGAGAGGCAGCTCTTACCGACACATGAAGTAAATGAAATAATTAATAATAGGGACAGTTTCCAGATCTTTTCTAAACTAGTGAACGCTGTATCACGTGACGCTCAGCGCCTATTTTTACGGTAGGCACTGGAAACAATCTAACGAACCATGACACAACTCCGATGTACAAGATAAAGGCGTACAAACTGAGTTCCCCCTAGGTTTGGCGACTTCTGTCGGACCGCCTGGGGTCTGGCCGCTAATGGGATGGCGATCGGAAAGAGGACCTGGTAGATGCAACTTCCATCTGAGTTACCGTCTTGTGTCGGTGTGAGCTGCCTCTTCCGATCAGGATATGAACAATTTGAACATTAGCACAACAGACTTGTAAATTTGTACAATGTACTTCTATAGATAGACGAGTATGTGTAGAATTGCTATCAAAATGTGTGGTGGAGGGACGGATTGTTCTTGTAAAGTGGTTTCGTCTGTTAGTAGCGGTCCGCCTCCCTGTGGCTAGCGACGGGCAACTCTCTGGGATTAGCCTGGAGAGGCTCTAAGAGGCCGTAATATTTTGTATTTTGCATTTTGTGAGCAGGATGCTCTTTTATTTGTAGTTTTTTGATTATATAAAATTGTAACCACATGTAGTGCTGTAGTATTGTTTAGTTATATATACGCCCACGCTAAATTGTCAGTAAGTGGGTTTTGTATGTAGCAATAAACATTAAAAGAAAAACATTGAACATTGTCCCTATACCTGTCTCACGAAGGCCGCTAAATGTCCGATCTCTCAACCTTCCCGTGGTGTGAGATGTGAGCCGGGCAACCGGTGAAACCAATGAGAGAAGGGCGACTCCCATGCAGGGTGCAGACGTAGACGCAGAGGGACTGGGCAACTGGCCCCTCCAAGCCGAGTCTCGCACATCTGCTCGCCATGTGCGCTAAGGTGTCGGACCCTCGGGTCTAGTCTCCTTGCTCACTGGCGAATGGCACTTACTTGCTGTGGCGGCGCTTGGAGTGCTTCGGCTCCGTCTGGGGTGCGGTGGGCGCCGCTTTTGTGTTGGCGGCGCCTTTCAGAAGATGCAACGCTGATGACGATTCCGCCTCGCTCGGAGGATTCCTCCGTGTACGACTGCGAAGGGTATACCGGCAGCGGCCTCTGCAACGCGGAACTCACCAGGAGCTGCACGAGGAGGATGCTACTAAGTGGTCTAAGACCACAACCACAGGGACGGAGGATAATGCAGCCGCCATACGGGCCTGGCAAACCCGGGGTGCCCTAGCCCGGAGCTGGCAAGTGCTACCAGCGATGGCCGTAATCTGAGACACGCACTTCAAAGACCGCTGTGAGGCACGCAGTGGAACGTCATGCGGGTTTCGGACCGGAGTCTTGGCTTAACCACCTGGGTAAGAGAAGGACAATCTCTATAATCACCCCTCACCCTCTGTGTTAGCTGGCGGCTATGAGGCGCAAGGCTGTCGAGTTGTCAACAATCGTGACTCAGCCACATCAGAGGACCGGCCGACCCTCTGTTGTATAAGGATTACCCAGGTGAGCGGGATGACGCCTGGGTGGACCACTTATATCCCTAGCTGATCGTGGGAAACACATGGATTCTCTCGAACACCCTTGTCCCGATGGAACCAGTGGGCCGTCGCAGAGTCATCACACCGACCATTTGGGGAGCGAGTCTGACACCTCGTGTCATGACGAACTCCCAACACAAGGGCAGTCGGAGGCCCTTGGGTCACAAGACAGTGACCCCGCACTTAGCGCGCCAGAATTGGAGTTCCAGACACCTCGTGCATGGAGCGCTAAGACTGCCGCAAGCGAGACGCTGGCATGGACGCTCGTTGACATGAGTGAAAGTGACAGCGAAAAGGAGCGCTAGGCAGCAGTAAGGAGGCAGAAGAAAAATCTGCAGAAACTGATCAAACAGAGATCGCAGAGTGTGGACGCTGCCACTGAGCTAATGCCGCCACCCCGCCAGCCGGCGCCAAAAGCGGCGTCTAAGACAGGAGAGAAGTCGAAACCGGTGAAGGTAGCCGGGCGAAAGCCCAGCGGCCCAGTTGGGGACGGCACGGCCCGCTACAAGGCAAGCCCTAGCGATCTACCGACCGAGAAGCTCATTGCGACGCGGCTCAAGGACGTCCTGGAACTCGTAGACGAGTCTCTCAAACCAGGGCAACTGGTCGAGGAGACAAATCTGGGGGATTTCAAGCGACAACTGAGAGCCAAATTGTTTGACTGGGCCATGGCTCAGTCGGCCCTTGTGTGTCGCATCTCTGGCCATATCGGTTTGGCCAGGCGCACCGCACCCAGGGCGCTGCATTGGGTGCGGCGGACTGAGGCGTATCGGCTTGCGGGACCCTTGCCGCTGGCGTGGGCGCTACGATGGGTGCCGCCTCCGTGCGCGCGGGAGCGGCGGGGGAGGCGGCGGCGGCCGGGCGCGTTTTGTTCCGCCGCGCTACGGCGTATCGCTTAGTCAGCCGGTGGTGGGTGCCGGACGGGTGGTGTCGGCCCACTGGTCGGAGCGTCGCGTGGAGGCGGCAGCGTCGGGTGGGTGCCGTGCGACGGTCGCGGTGCCCAAGAAACAAGCACGAGATGGTCGCCGAGGTGGTCGTGATGCGCTGGACTCCTGGGTGAAGCCTTCTAATGGCCTGGTGGACGGCTTCCCTGTCGTAGACCGCGACTTTCTCCTTGTGGCAATGATCGACGTCCAGGTTAACACCAACGACTTGGGCATCGACGACGTGGGCTGAATCGCCCCGAACAGCCACGATGTCCGGCTTCTTTAGGCCCTCAGATGTTCGAAGGTGAGGCTCGAGGTGGATGTCGAAGCCTCGGCGACTTAGGCCTTGCGCAACATAGGATGCCAAGGCATTATGTCGCTTAATACGGGCGTCATGGCTCCTAAAGCAATGCTGGACAACGTGGTTTGCGGTTTCAGTTGCGACGCAGCCTGCCCTACAGTTGGTGTCACCTGAACGGCCACGCTGCAACCTTGCCCGTGTTGGAAGGACATTTATCCTGGTTCGCAGGCAGGAGATAAAGTCGCGGCCACTGATAGGGTGCTGGGGGTTATCCACCCAGCTGTGTTGCCCTGGTGTTCGGGCTGACTTCCTCAGGCCAGCTCCATCAACCGACGAGTGCAGCCTCTCTGCCCACATCTGGCCAAGCTGGTTGCTCGTCCGTATGTCCCCGTCGTTCCACCGTAGCTGTTGCTCTAGCCTGCCAACTTCGCGCCCAAGAACGTCCTCTATCGACCCGTCTGATAGGACTCCCAACGCTCGGATGTTGGCGAGTCGATTCCGCCGCAGCAGAGGCCCAAGCCAGCGAGCTGATGCCACACCCAAACCCCCAAATGTAACAGGGGCGTGGAAGTACGCAACAGGGATGTCCGCTGGCAGGCACAGCCAAGATCTCAAAGTTGTGCGGATGGCGATGTCCACTGCGGAGAGAGCACCAAGGTGGGTAGTCGACAGAGCCAGGCCATGGTGGATTCCTGGCAAGACCACCGTTCTCAGGGCGTGAAGACGTTGTTGTGGCTTCAGGGGTGCCTTGGATAGGATGCTTAGCTGTCGCTCGACCTCCCGCCTCGGATGGAAGAGGCTACATCCGCTGGTAGAGAACTCCAGGCCAAGATACTGGAAAGTGCTCTCGACTGCCAAGGCTGGAAGGGTGGTATATCCAGCCTTGAAGGTCGTGGTGTTGTCGACCTTAACTTTCTTCTCGCGACCAGAGGCCGCGAGGTCGAGAGTAAAGCACTTCCCAGAATTGACCTGGAGACCCAGGTCTCCAAGAACTGATACAGATGTATCAATCAGGTCCTGGAGACCTCCCTTAGTCTCAGCAAACAACAGGAGGTCGTCAGCGAAGGCGACAGCATTCAGGCGTCGTCCCATTATGTTGGCACCAACAGGATAGGGGAAAGAGGGTCGCCCTGCTGAACGCCCCTTGAAGGCCGCACTGGACCCAGTGACTTTCCCGAACCAGAGATCACCGTCGCTCCATCCTCATAGCACCCCAGGATATATCCAATGAACTCGTCCAGCAGACCATGTGCCTCAGGGCAGGCCTCAGGGCACCATGGTCTAGGGAGTCGAATGCCTTGGACACATCCAGGGACGCGACATAGAGGGAGTTACAGTTCACCCTGACCTGAGTCATCGCCAGGTCCAACAAGAATGAATTGTGCAGCATCCCATCCTGAGGAAGGAAGGCCCACTGACGCCCGTCCAACACACAGGTCCGCATCAGCCGACCCGCCAGGATCTTATGGAAGACCCTGGCGAGGACTGAGCAAACAGTGATCAGGCGGATGTCAGAGGGGGATATTGGGGCGGCCTTCTTGGGCAGCAGGGAGGTACGGGCCTGGAGGAGTCGGGATGGGAGGCGGCGAGTCAAAAGGAAACGGTTTAACACTTTCAGCAGCTTTGTTTTAATTAGGCAGTCGGATTCCCCCAGTCCGTGCCAGTTCTGAGTTGATCATTGAATGGCGATCCGAAGAGAATCCGTGCACCCGCACGCCCCCGGAGGAGCACGCTAAGGCGGACGCGGCCTCGCAGCAAGGAAGATCCTGGGACCAAGCTCGGATCATGCACGCAGGTTGAAGCTCCGGGGTGCAAACGCCGCGCAGGTGCGCGCATCCTGCACCGCCGGCCAGCACGTGGCCGACCAATGGCGAGAGCAGGCCACACCCGCGCTAAACGCCCGCACTTACTGGCACCCCTACAGCACTCACCTCGCCCAGGCCCGGCACGTTAGCGCTGACCCACTTCCTGACCAAGCCCGACACGCCACGATCCTCAGAGCCAATCCTTATCCCGAAGTTACGGATCCTATTTGCTGACTTCCCTTACCTACATTATTCTATCGACTAGAGGCTCTTCACCTTGGAGACCTGCAGCAGATATGGGTACGAACCGGCGTGACACCTCGACGTGCCTCTCTCCCGGATTTTCAAGGTCCGAGAGGAAGAACGGGACACCGCCGCAACTGCGGTGCTCTTCGCGTTCCAAACCCTATCTCCCTGCTAGAGGATTCCAGGGAACTCGAACACTCATGCAGAAAAGAAAACTCTTCCCCGCTCTCCCGACGGCGTCTCCGGGTCCTTTTGGGTTACCCCGACGAGCATCTCTAAAAGAGGGGCCCGACTTGTATCGGTTCCGCTGCCGGGTTCCGGAATAGGAACCGGATTCCCTTTCGCCCAACGGGGACCAGCACAAAGTGCATCATGTTATGATGGCCCCCATCAACATCGGATTTCTCCTAGGGCTTAGGATCGACTGACTCATGTGCAACGGCTGTTCACACGAAACCCTTCTCTGCGTCAGCCCTCCAGGGCCTCGCTGGAGTATTTGCTACTACCGCCAAGATCTGCACCGATGGCGGCTCCAGGCAGGCTCACGCCCAGACACTTCTGCGCCCACCGCCGCGACCCTCCTACTCGTCAAGGCTTCGCGGCCAGCCGCAAGGACCGGCCATGACTGCCAGACTGAGGGCCGAGTATAGGCACGACGCTTCAGCGCCATCCATTTTCTGGGCTAGTTGCTTCGGCAGGTGAGTTGTTACACACTCCTTAGCGGATTCCGACTTCCAGGGCCACCGTCCTGCTGACTTAAGCAACCAATGCCTTTCATGGTTTCCCATGAGCGTCGATTTGGGTGCCTTAACTCGGCGTTTGGTTCATCCCACAGCGCCAGTTCTGCTTACCAAAAGTGGACCAGTTGGCACTCCGATCCGAGACGTTTGCTCGCGGCTTCAGCATTTCAATCAAGCCGGAGATCTCACCCATTTAAAGTCTGAGAGTAGGTTGAGGTCGTTTCGGCCCCAAGGCCTCTAATCATTCGCTTTACCGGATGAGACTCGTACGAGCACCAGCTATCCTGAGGGAAACTTCGGAGGGAACAAGCTACTAGATGGTTCGATTAGTCTTTCGCCCCTATACCCAGCTCCGACGATCGATTTACACGTCAGAATCGCTACGGACCTCCATCAGGGTTTCCCCTGACTTCGTCCAGGCCTGGCATAGTTCACCATCTTTCGGGTCCCAACGTGTACGCTCTAGGTGCGCCTCACCTCGCAATGAGGACGAGACGCCCCGGGAGTGCGAAGGCCGCCGCCCCGTGAAGGGCGGGGAAGCCCCATCCTCCCTCGGCCCGCGCAAGGCGAGACGTTCACTCTCATTATGCCTTTAGGTTTTGTACAGCCCAATGACTCGCGCACATGTTAGACTCCTTGGTCCGTGTTTCAAGACGGGTCGTGAAATTGTCCAAAGCTGAAGCGCCGCTGACGGGAGCGATTATTCCGCCCGAGAGTATCCCGAGCCAACAGCGGCGCGGGTCCGGGTCGGGCCAGGTAGGTCCGTCATCCGGGAAGAACCGCGCGCGCTTGCTGGGAGCCCGAGTGCCCAAAGGGGCGAATCGACTCCTCCAGATATACCGCCGAGCAGCCAGCCAGGACACCGGGGCTCTGCCCAACAGACGCGAACCGAGGCCCATGGAAGGACAGGCTGCGCACCCAGCGGGTCGCGACGTCCTACTAGGGGAGAAGTGCGGCCCACCGCACACCGGAACGGCCCCACCCAGCGGCGAGTGGAAAGGCAACAGGACACGACCCCGCCGCAGGTTGCTCTGCGCGGGCGGCCGGCCCCATCTACCGAGGGCGGAGGCCAGTGGCCGGATTAGCGTGAATCTCACCCGTTCGACCTTTCGAACTTCTCACGTTTACCGCAGAACTGTTTCACGTACTTTTGAACCCTCTCTCGAAGTTCTTTTCAACTTTCCCTCACATTACTTGTTTGCTATCGGTCTCATGGTCACATTTAGTCTCAGATGGAGTTTACCACCCACTTGGAGCTGCACTCTCAAGCAACCCGACTCGAAGGAGAGGTCCCGCCGACGCTCGCACCGGTCGCTACGGGCCTGGCACCTTCTACGGGCCGTGGCCTCATTCAAGTTGGACTTGGGCTCGGCGCGAGGCGTCAGGGTAGTGGACCCTCCCAAACACCACATACCACGACAGGCGGCAGCCTGCAGGGTTCGGTGCTGGACTCTTCCCTGTTCGCTCGCCGCTACTGGGGGAATCCTTGTTAGTTTCTTTTCCTCCGCTTAGTAATATGCTTAAATTCAGCGGGTAGTCTCGCCTGCTCTGAGGTCGTTGTACGAGGTTTCGCACGCCACACCGCCAGCCGGCTGTGCACGCTACCGAGACAGTACCGGTATGCGAACCGCCAGGCGACGGGCGCGCATCGCACGTTTAAGGAGACGCGGCCGGCCCCACAGGCGGCCACGACACTCCCAGGTCTCCGAAGCGGGGCAAACGCCGCGCGCTTCAGTATACGTAGCCGACCCTCAGCCAGATGTGGCCCGGGAACGGAATCCATGGACCGCAATGTGCGTTCGAAACGTCGATGTTCATGTGTCCTGCAGTTCACATGTCGACGCGCAATTTGCTGCGTTCTTCATCGACCCACGAGCCGAGTGATCCACCGTCCTGGGTGATCTTTTCTTAGTTTCCACTGTCTCTTTCAAAACAGTTGCATAGGCGGGACTGAGGCGTTTGACGGCCCCTGTTCCAGCGTTCTGTGTCCAACGGCCTCACGGCCGATGGGCGTCGTACGGCTCCACACCGGAGCGGACAGGCACTCGGGTGAAAGTCATTCAAACCGGCGCCAGGCGCCAGGTGCCGCAGGCCAGCCGCTCCAGAGCTTCAGCGCTCGTACCACACAACAATTCCGTTAGTTCTGAGAAGCACGCGTGGTTCCGCACGCAGCGCACGGCTACTGTGCGCCGTACAGGTAGCGGGTTGCGCGACACGACACGCACATCGAACGACATGCAGTCTAGTCGGTAATGATCCTTCCGCAGGTTCACCTACGTAAACCTTGTTACGACTTTTACTTCCTCTAAATGATCAAGTTTGATCATCTTTCCGGTAGTATCGGCAACGACAGAGTCGATGCCGCGTACCAGTCCGAAGACCTCACTAACTCATTCAATCGGTAGTAGCGACGGGCGGTGTGTACAAAGGGCAGGGACGTAATCAACGCGAGCTTATGACTCGCGCTTACTGGGAATTCCTCGTTCATGGGGAACAATTGCAAGCCCCAATCCCTAGCACGAAGGAGGTTCAGCGGGTTACCCCGACCTTTCGGCCTAGGAAGACACGCTGATTCCTTCAGAACATCTAAGGGTATCACAGACCTGTTATTGCTCAATCTCGTGCGGCTAGAAGCCGCTTGTCCCTCTAAGAAGAAAAGTAATCGCTGACAGCACGAAGGATGCCACGCGACTAGTTAGCAGGCTAGAGTCTCGTTCGTTATCGGAATTAACCAGACAAATCGCTCCACCAACTAAGAACGGCCATGCACCACCATCCACCGAATCAAGAAAGAGCTATCAATCTGTCAATCCTTCCGGTGCCCGGGCCTGGTGAGGTTTCCCGTGTTGAGTCAAATTAAGCCACAGGCTCCACTCCTGGTGGTGCCCTTCCTTCAATTCCTTTAAGTTTCAGCTTTGCAACCATACTTCCCCCAGAACCCAAAAGCTTTGATTTCCCGGAGGCTGCCCGCCGAGTCATCGGAGGAACTACAGCGGATCGCTGGCTGGCATCGTTTATGGTTAGAACTAGGGCGGTATCTGATCGCCTTCGAACCTCTAACTTTCGTTCTTGATTAATGAAAACAAACTGGGCAAATGCTTTCGCTTCTGTTTATCTTGCGACGATCCAAGAATTTCACCTCTAACGTCGCAATACGAATGCCCCCGCCTGTCCCTATTAATCATTACCTCGGGTTCCGAAAACCAACAAAATACAACCGAGTTCCTATTCCATTATTACATGCACACAGTGTTCAGGCGGGCTTGCCAGCGTTAAGCACTCTAATATGTTCAAAGTAAACGTGCCGGCCCACCGAGACACTCAATAAAGAGCACCCTGGTAGGATTTCAATGGGGTCCGCCTCGGGACGCACGAGCACGCACGAGGCGGTCGCATGCCTTCGGCTCGCCCCACCGGCAGGACGTCCCACGATACATGCCAGTTAAACACCGATGGGCAGTGAACCAACAGTGTGGGACACAAATCCAACTAAGAGCTTTTTAACCGCAACAACTTTAATATACGCTATTGGAGCTGGAATTACCACGGCTGCTGGCACCAGACTTGCCCTCCAATAGATACTCGTTAAAGGATTTAAAGTGTAATCATTCCGATTACGGGGCCTCGGATGAGTCCCGTATCATTATTTTTCGTCACTACCTCCCCGTGCCGGGAGTGGGTAATTTGCGCGCCTGCTGCCTTCCTTGGATGTGGTAGCCGTTTCTCAGGCTCCCTCTCTGGAATCGAACCCAGATTCCCCGTTACCCGTTAGAACCATGCTAGGCGCAGAACCTACCATCGACAGTTGATAAGGCAGACATTTGAAAGATGCGTCTCCGGTACGAGGACCGTGCCTAAAGTTATTCCGAGTCACCAAGGCAAACGGACCGGACGAGCCGACCGATTGGTTTTGATCTAATAAAAGCGTCCCTTCCATCTCTGGTAGGGACTCTGTTTGCATGTATTAGCTCTAGAATTACTACAGTTATCCAAGTAACGTGGGTACGATCTAAGGAACCATAACTGATTTTATGAGCCTTTCGCGCTTTCACCTTAATGCGGTTTATACTGAGACATGCATGGCTTAATCTTTGAGACAAGCATATGACTACTGGCAGGATCAACCAGGGAGCTGCGTCAACTAGAGCTGAGCAGCCGGCCGCCCGGGAGTGTGTCCCGGGGGCCCGCGCGAACATGCATGGATGGACGGCGTGTCGTAGTAGGCCGCCTTCTGGGAGTGACACCAGTCGAGTCGGAGATGGTCTCCGACTACCTGGGCGTCGATCACGCGGGCGATGCCATCTTTAACCGCCACCACGTCAGGCTGGCGGATGCCCTCAGGTGTCCGGAGGTGGGGCTCCACGGAACCATTGAAGCCCCTCTGCACGAGTCCACGAGCGACATAGCGCACTATTGCGTCGTGTCGTTTAACTCGGGACCCGTGCATCCTGAAGCAAGCCTGTAGTACGTGATTGGCGGTTTCCACGGCCTGGCAGCCTGCGCGGCATCTGGTGTCCGCCTCCCGCCCGCGACTGCGTCGTGCCTTCGTGGGGAAGACGTTGATGCGGGCGCGGAGGGCGTCGATGTAGTCACGCCCAGATAGCAGGCGACTGGTGTCGGCGACCCACTGATGCTGGCCCTTGATGGCGGCAGAAGATGACAGCGCCGCACCGTCAATGGCGATGTGTAGGCGCGCCGCCCACATTTCTCCAATCTGCGTTGACGACTTGAGGAGATGGCCCTCCCACGTCAGGTGCCGCTCCAGCACCTCGATCTCACGCTGCACCTCATCCAGGCCTGCACCGTCGCAGGCTGGCCCTATCTTCTTTAACGCCAGGAGACGGGACCGACGGAGGGTTGGCCCCATCCAACAGCACGATGGGATGCCGAGGCCTCCCTGGGCAACAGGAGCGTGGAAGTAGCCCAGGGGGGTGTCCGCCGGAAGGCGGAACCATCTCCTGACGGCGGCTCTGACGCCCGCAGCTTTCAGGGCACCCACCCGGGTGCGGCTGAGGGCCAGCCCATGGTACAGGCCAGGGAGAAGCACGTTGGTGAGGGCGTGTAGGTGCTGTTGCGGCTTCAGCGGAGCTCGGGAGATGACGTCAAGCTGCTCCCCCAGGTAGCGTCGTGGGTTAAAGACACAGCGACCCGCCGTGGAGAACTGCAGCCCCAGGTACCGGAAGGTTTCACCCACACGCAGGGCAGGCATGGTGGTGTTGCCTGCCTTGAAGGTGACACCGCCGTCCACTTTCACCTTCTTCTCGCGCCCCGACACGCCCAAGGCGAGGGTGAAACACTTCCGGGCGTTGATCTGCAGCCCCAGGTGTGCGAGGGCTGTGATGGCTGCATCAATGAGGGACTGCAAGCAACTCGGGGACGACTCGAACAGCAAGACGTCATCTGCGAAGGCCGCAGCGTTGACTCTGCGACCCAGTATCCGAGCTCCGATGTGGGAGGGCAGTTGGCCTAAGACGTAGTCCACCGCAAAGTTGAAAAGGAGGGGGGAGAGGGGATCGCCCTGGCGAACGCCGTCCATCTGGCGTGCTATCTCCAACCTGCACCGTGACGTTGAGGAGGTGACTGTGTCCATCGCGACGTTGAACTGGAGGGGCGCATGGTCTCCAGCGTCGGCGAGGGACCTCACTGCCTTAGGCTTCCGACCCCGAGAACTGGCGGTACTGAGCACCCGAGTACTGCAGAACTGCTGCAAGAGTTACAGAATCTACGAGTGTATGACGGCACATAGGCTGATGGAACGAGTCGGAGTCGGCTAGGCTGCTGGTTATTTTCTTCGCCTTGACTCCTGGGGCCTGTCAACAGGAGGAAGACCCGTCTTTGTTCCTTTTTATTTTCTATCTACTTGTGTTTTCTTCTTATACATAAGTCTGTGTTCGCCCTTTAAGTCCCCACTTCGGTGGTGGACATTGGTGATGTACGCACCATCTTTGTACCTTGCTATAAGTGTACTTATGTATTTACATGTATTATTCTGCGGAATAAATACGGCTAGCAATAGCCAAATGCCTCGTCATCTAATTAGTGACGCGCATGAATGGATTAACGAGATTCCCGCTGTCCCTATCTACTATCTAGCGAAACCACTGCCAAGGGAACGGGCTTGGAAAAATTAGCGGGGAAAGAAGACCCTGTTGAGCTTGACTCTAGTCTGGCACTGTGAGGTGACATGAGAGGTGTAGCATAAGTGGGAGATGGCAACATCGCAAGTGAAATACCACTACTTTCATTGTTTCTTTACCTACTCGGATATGCGGAGCGCGTGCGTCGTGGTATAACAACCCGGCGTCACGGTGTTCTCGAGCCAAGCGTGTTAGGGTTGCGTTCGCGCCGCGGCTCCGTGACCGTGCGCCACAGCATGCGGTGCGTGTCGGTGCAAGCCTGCGCGTGCCGTGCGTCCCGTGTGCGTCGGCGGGTCCGCGTGTGCGGCGCAGTTTACTCCCTCGCGTGATCCGATTCGAGGACATTGCCAGGCAGCGAGTTTGACTGGGGTGGTACATCTGTCAAAGAATAACGCAGGTGTCCTAAGGCCAGCTCAGCGAGGACAGAAACCTCGCGTAGAGCAAAAGGGCAAAAGCTAGCTTGATCCCGATGTTCAGTATGCATAGGGACTGCAAAGGCACGGCCTATCGATCCTTTTGGCTTGGAGAGTTTCCAGCAAGAGGTGTCAGAAAAGTTACCACAGGGGTAACTGGCTTGTGGCGGCCAAGCGTTCATAGCGACGTCGCTTTATGATCCTTCGATGTCGGCTCATCCTATCATTGCGAAGCAGAATTCGCCAAGCGTTGGATTGTTCACCCACTAATAGGGAACGTGAGTTGGGTTTAGACCGTCGTGAGACAGGTTAGTTTTACCCTACTGATGACTGTCGTTGCGATAGTAATCCTGCTCAGTACGAGAGGAACCGCAGGTTTGGACATTTGGTTCACGCACTCGGCCGAGCGGCCGGTGGTGCGAAGCTATCATCCGTGGGATTAAGCCTGAACGCCTCTAAGGCCGAATCCCGTCTAGCTATTACTAGGCGCGGTCGACCCACGTGGCGCCGCGCCGTACGGGCCCAACTTGCTTGCCGGACGGGGCACTCGGGCGGCGCTGTCTGGGATCTGTTCCCGGCGCCGCCCTGCCCCTACCGGTCGACCATGGGTGTCTATATTTTGATGTCGGGACTCGGAATCGTCTGTAGACGATTTAGGTACCGGGCGGGGTGTTGTACTCGGTAGAGCAGTTGCCACGCTGCGATATGTTAAGACTCAGCCCTAGCTTGGGGGATTCGTCTCGTAGCCAGACGAGAACCCCGCGGCTGGGCGCCAGGGGCACCCGTGCTTGTTTCTTGTGTGTCGCATCTCTGGCCGTATCGGTTTGGCCGGGCGCACCGCACCCAGGGCGCTGCATTGGGTGCGGCGGACTGAGGCGTATCGGTTTGCGGGACCCTTGCCGCTGGCGTGGGCGCTGTGATGGGTGCCGCCTCCGTGCGCGCGGGAGCGGCGGGGGAGGCGGCGGCGGCCGGGCACGTTGTGTTCCGCCGCGCTACGCCTTATCGCTTAGTCAGCCGGTGATGGGTGCCGGACAGGCGGTGTCGGCCCACTGGTCGGAGCGTCGCGTGGAGGCGGCCGCGTTGGGTGGGTGCCGTGCGGCGGTCGCGGTGTCCGGCGGGGTCAGGTACGTTGTCGCCGTGCCCCCCGTCATGTTGTAACACAGCGTCCACCGCGGTACGGTGAACTAGAATACCTCCAACCTATGGATGTGAAATAAAATATATTAACACATGATGCTCCGCAAGAAAATAGACTTGGGATAGGGTGGGTCATTGGCAAGTCCCCGGGGCGGCTAGTGTGGGTGGTGATAAGTCCGTAGGGAGCGAGGTATTACGAAATAAAGAATACATGAATAAGCCAAATTGACAAGAGCAATAAATAAAGAGATCGTGGTCGCGCGCGCCCTCTCGTACCGACGACATGAATGTCTACAGTAAACATACCATACTGCCATCTATGGGAATGTGACTAAACGACATTGACAACCAGCCCAGAAACGACACCTCCATCTACAGGAATCCGACGAAACTACGCCAACCATATTGCAAAAACACAGTATCGCCATCTATGAAACTACGACAAAACCACATGCAATACCTCCATCTACGCGAATCGGATAACACTACGTCAACCATGTCGAGCGCACCACAAAACATACCGCCATCTGTAGGTCTCCCGCAACATGACCTCCTGCAACGACGATACCTCCATCTATGAGACGCCAAGCCGACTAAGACATCGATGGGCCCACAGTGCCCATCTTCCGACCCCACCCACAAAGCCTGCATCCTCTGTCCACCACAGGAGCCCCAACTCCAGTGCCTGCGCCGCACGAAGTCGTGGACCGACAATCACTCCACCCGCACCCGTACGTGTCCCACCCCCAACCGCCCAACTCGCAACTCCAGCAGATGAACGGCGGACTTTTCCCACACCCATAAGTTGCAATCCACCTCTATATCGTGCGTTTCATGAAGAGTTTTATCGAACATGCGAAATTCCCGCTGTCCCTATACAGCTCCGGCTGTCTCATACTGTGGGCTCTCAAGCTGTGCGGGCTCTCGGTTGGTGAAAGGCAGTGTGGGGAAGGATGCGTCTCAAACAGCCTCTCCTTCTCAAGTGCCCTTACCTGCCTTCTTGAGGTGGAGCTGTTAAGCCTTCGGGCAACTGAAGGGTAGGGGTACGACAGTGTGCTGAACAACTGGTACACTGGTTCTGATGGCTGCATTTGGTGTGGTGGGATCCTGCCCCAAGTCAGCGAAGGCCACTCGCCTTGTCTTGGACCCCAAGGCATGCTCTGCCAAGCCAGGGCGTGGTGACATGTCCCCAGTCAGGTTAGATGGGTCCAGACCTCCGAACGTCTGGGGGACCGGCCTGGCACCTGAGTAGGACCAGGTCCTTGGCCTTTGATGGGAACCTGGCCTAGTAGGGGGTGAAGGACAGAGAGTGAATCCGCTCTCCCAGAATGTGGGTGGCATTCGCCGATAAGGGAGCGGGTGAAAACTGTGGTGGTGTGGCTGTTGAAGAGGACTAGTGCGCTTTACCCACGGCGTGCCAAACCTGGCAGCTCAGTTATTGATAGCTCTTGGTCAAGTGGCGGGACTGGTGAGCGAGCTGCATATAGCCTCCCCCCATGCCAGAGAGGCCAGTCCGGGGCAAGAGACGGGCCTCCATTTTTCACTCTCTAATTATACAAAATGGCTGAGAATCAAGAGAGTGTTAATGCGTTAGATACTGGTGAAGTATCGTGCCTCGAGAATTTGTCTGTAGCTGAGCGTCATGCGAAATTCCTAAAACTACTTGACACGAGCCTAAAAAATGGTAAGATAAGCAATTATGCTATCAACCATATTAGGGACTTTGTAGCCAACTGGGCAATTGCCCACTCTCAGTTAGAGGGTGGGGTAAGTGAACTAGAAAAAGAAAATGAAAGACTCAGAGGTCAACCGGCCCAGACTTATGCTGCCGTTGCCAGAGCCCCAGTTGCCAAGGCACCGACAGCAAAAGAAACTATACAGGAGAACATCAAAAAGGTTGCTCCTACAGTGTTTACAAAACCTTAACCTGGCGAAGACATTAAAGCATTTAAGTCAGCATTTGAGAAGTGTATTGATCCTAAGAAGGATAAGATAAAGATAAATAATGTACGTACTGCAAAGAATGTGCTCATAGTAGAAACAGCCTCACAAGAGGACTGTCAAAAGATATTAAACAATGAACAATTAAGTAACAAAGTGAAGTGTGAACCTTCTCGCAAGCGTCGACCTTTGATGTGTCTGTATGATGTGGCTACATTCATGTCAACAGACAATCTTGTTGACGCAATATATACACAAAATTTTGATGTAAACATGTCAAGAGGAGAATTTGATGAACAGTTCAAGTTACGTTTCAAAGTAGGTCCACGTGAGAAGTTAACAGTACACCATGTGGTAGAAGTCTCGCCTGGTTTATGGAATTTACTAACGAGAGTGGGTCGGTTGTATGTTGGCTACTCTGCATTGAGCATAAAAGATTACCTGGCGGTGCCACGATGCACTAAGTGCCAGGATATAAATCATACAAATAAGTATTGTACGCAACCCGATGTCATATGCGGCCATTGTGGCCTGTCTGGACATATTAAGAAAGGCTGTCCTAATAAGGACAAAGCAGGAGTATGTGTACCATGCAGAAGGCGATGCCGTAAGTGTGGTGGACCTAAAGATTGTCCAACCCACCGGATGTTCTTGGATAGAATTATACAAAGAACAGATTACGGGGATATTTAAGATAGTACAAGTCAATGCAATGCGCAGCCAGATGGTTGCACATGAGCTAAGGAAAGTAGCGGAACAAGAACAAATAGATGTTCTATTGATACAACAAGCGAACTCCTGTGCGGGTCGAGTCCCTGGCTTTCCCGCAACAGCACAGGTGGTTTCCTCGGGTGGGAACCCCATGAGTGCAATTATAATATTGAACAAAACTATTAAAACTACGATATTAAATCAATTCTGTACTGAGCATATTACAGTTGTACAACTTAATTTGTTGTCTTACAGTATGTACGTTGTAAACGTCTACTGCCAATTCAGACATGACATCAAGATTTATCTTGATCAGCTGAATTGCATACTAAGAGTTTTAGCAGGGCAGGCTATAATTGTAGCTCTAGATGCTAATGCTAAGTCCCCACCCTGGCACAGTGATGTACAGGACGGTGGGGGTGCGGAGTTTGTTGATTTGATAATGGAAACGCACATGCATGTGCTAAACTTGCCTGGGTACCCCCCGACCTACTCAGGGAGGGCGGGTGCAACATCAAATATTGATGTCACACTAGCAAGCGAGAGGGCAGCACCCCACGTCCATAACTGGCAAGTAAGAGAACACCTAACTGTCAGTGATCATAACTGTATAACATTTGAAATAGCGACGACCATCGCAGATGTGCCAGGCGAGTGGGTGGAAAGGTTCAATTATACTCGGACAGACTGGGACCGACTCGTACAGGTGTTCAGTCCTCCTGAGTTCGGGGAGGACATAGGAAATATTGATGAAGCTGTGGCGGAGCTGGTAAGCTCCGTGCAAACGGCTATCACACTGGCTGTACCTCGAATAGCGAGATACATCTGCAGGGAGTCCACCCCATGGACCCCTGAATTGACTGTGCTCAAACGGTCGGTCAGAAGGGCGCGAAGCAACTATCAAAGGAGCTTTGCCCACGACGAACGACAATACCACCTGCGTATTTATCGTCGTCTGAAGCAGAGATACAAGGATCAGTTAGACATTACAAGGCGCCAATCCTGGGAATGATTTGTGAACGATCAGCTGGGAACAGACCCTTGGGGAGTTCCTTACAAAATCGTTCGAGAAAAAATTAGATCGCACATGATGTTGTCTACACTACGTGCTGGGGATGGTGACACGACCAAGAATTGGGAAGAAACAGCAAGACTGCTGTTGGACACATTACTGCCAGATGACGTCGAGGACCAGGACTCGCACGAGCAGCGAGAAATACGTCAGGTGCTCTCGATTCCGTATCTAAACGATACAAACGTGTGCCCTTTCTCAGCAGAGGAGGTGGAAGCAACCATCTACACCTTTGCAAGAAAGAAGGCGCCTGGTCCTGATGGGATCCCTGTGGAGATCTTACAGGGACTCGCACACTTGGTCGCCCCGGCATTAAGTCGTATTTACAACATCTGTTTACAAAGTGACTATTATCCACTAAAGTGGAAAACAGCAGAAGTCGTAATTATCAGGAAAGGCCCTGATGAAGATCCAACGGTGCCGAAATCCTATCGGCCTATCTGTCTGCTGGATGTAATGGGCAAAGCATTTGAGAAGTTGCTGCCTGACCGTCTCCAGAGTCATCGAACTCTGCACGGTATGAGTGATAGGCAGTTCGGATTCCGAAAGGGTCGCTCCACTCAGGATGCGATCAAGAGGTTTGCCGGATTGTTCACTCTGCGACATCGAAGTATGTTCTTGGCATAATGATAGACATCTCAGGGGCCTTCGACAACCAGTGGTGGCCGGCACTCTTCTCTCGCCTAAGAGAGATTGGGTGCCCGCAGCTGCTGTATGGCTGTCTGGAGGCCTACTGTGATGGAAGAACTGCTAAGATAACGGCTCCTGGAGCCGTCGTATCTAAAAGAGTATCCCGTGGTTGTCCCCAGGGATCGGTGTGTGGTCCCATTTTCTGGGATATCAACATGGAACCATTGTTGAACGTCCTGCAAGGAGAGACTGCAGTTCTGGGCGTAGTTGGTTTTGCGGATGATCTCGCAATTCTAGTAGCAGGTGACACTCGCGACGTGATCGAAGACCGATCACGACTGGCTATTGAATTGTTAACCAACTGGTGGAAGAAGACTAAAATGTCTATTGCTCCACAAAAATCGCTATATACGCTCTTAAAAGGCAAGTTAAATAGGGACCCAACAGTCAGAATTAATGGCCAGGCAGTGTCGCGACAGAGATATGCCCGTTACCTTGGGGTATACTTAGATGAGAATTGGAGTTTCATTCCGCATATTGAGCAAATAACGACAAAGTCCTTAGCTCTGTTCAATAAGATAATATCAATTGGACAAAGAAGGTTCCATTTGCCGTCAAAGGCAATAAATATCTAACATAACAGCATATTGGCACCAATAGTAGGGCACGCATCCTGTGTGTGGGCCCACAGGTTAGCTCTGGTTCGGCCTGCTGTTGTTGTCAGGCGAATACAGAGGAACGTTCTGTTGAGATGCATTGGAGCATTCAACACACGCCCAGCAGATGCACTGTTGGTAATTATGGGTCTATGTCCACTAGACCTGCTAATAAGACAGCACGCAGCCTTCTACTGGCTGCGCAAACAGAACATCGACATGGTGCAAATTACACTCCTGGAAATTGAAATAAGAACACCGTGAATTCATTGTCCCAGGAAGGGGAAACTTTATTGACACATTCCTGGGGTCAGATACATCACATAATCACACTGACAGAACCACAGGCACATAGACACAGGCAACAGAGCATGCACAATGTCGGCACTAGTACAGTGTATATCCACCTTTCGCAGCAATGCAGGCTGCTATTCTCCCATGGAGACGATCGTAGAGATGCTGGATGTAGTCCTGTGGAACGGCTTGCCATGCCATTTCCACCTGGCGCCTCAGTTGGACCAGCGTTCGTGCTGGACGTGCAGACCGCGTGAGACGACGCTTCATCCAGTCCCAAACATGCTCAATGGGGGACAGATCCGGAGATCTTGCTGGCCAGGGTAGTTGACTTACACCTTCTAGAGCACGTTGGGTGGCACGGGATACATGCGGACGTGCATTGTCCTGTTGGAACAGCAAGTTCCCTTGCCGGTCTAGGAATGGTAGAACGATGGGTTCGATGACGGTTTGGATGTACCGTGTACTATTCAGTGTCCCCTCGACAATCACCAGTGGTGTACGGCCAGTGTAGGAGATCGCTCCCCACACCATGATGCCGGGTGTTGGCCCTGTGTGCCTCAGTCGTATGCAGTCCTGATTGTGGCGCTCACCTGCACGGCGCCAAACACACATACGACCATCATTGGCACTAAGGCAGAAGCGACTCTCATCGCTGAAGACGACACGTCTCCATTCGTCCCTCCATTCACGCCTGTCGCGACACCACTGGAGGCGGGCTGCACGATGTTGGGGCGTGAGCGGAAGACGGCCTAACGGTGTGCGGGACCGTAGCCCAGCTTCATGGAGACGGTTGCGAATGGTCCTCGCCGATACCCCAGGAGCAACAGTGTCCCTAATTTGCTGGGAAGTGGCGGTGCGGTCCCCTACGGCACTGCGTAGGATCCTACGGTCTTGGCGTGCATCCGTGCGTCGCTGCGGTCCGGTCCCAGGTCGACGGGCACGTTCACCTTCCGCCGACCACTGGCGACAACATCGATGTACTGTGGAGACCTCACGCCCCACGTGTTGAGCAGTTCGGCGGTACGTCCACCCGGCCTCCCGCATGCCCACTATACGCCCTCGCTCAAAGTCCGTCAACTGCACATACGGTTCACGTCCACGCTGTCGCGGCATGCTACCAGTGTTAAAGACTGCGATGGAGCTCCGTATGCCACGGCAAACTGGCTGACACTGACGACGGCGGTGCACAAATGCTGCGCAGCTAGCGCCATTCGACGGCCAACACCGCGGTTCCTGGTGTGTCCGCTGTGCCGTGCGTGTGATCATTGCTTGTACAGCCCTCTCGCAGTGTCCGGAGCAAGTATGGTGGGTCTGACACACCGGTGTCAATGTGTTCTTTTTTCCATTTCCAGGAGTGTATAATGGGCACTCCTCTTGTAAGCGTCAAATCCATCCGAGAAAAAATGCTTGACATTTGGCAGGACGAATGGGATGGGTCCAGTACAGGCAGCAGAGTCAATGGGTTTCTACCCACAGTAAGGGAAAGACTAAAGAACAGGATAATGAAGCCCTCACAGGGCCTAGTCCACTTCCTTACAGGCCACGATCCCTACCCCACGTACCTGCATAAAATAGGTAAAAGGCCGACACCGGAATGTGACTGTGGTGCCCACACAGGATCGCCAGAACACACAGTGTTTGAGTGTCCAATATATGAACAGGCTGTCTCAGTTGAGAGACAGCTTCTGCAGACAAGAGATATAAGTGATATACTAACAAATGGTGAATTGTTTAGTAATTTTGCAAAATTAGTGAACAAAATATCACGGGAGGCCCAGCGAGCCTACCTTCAGAGACAGTAAATGCGCTTGAGATCTAATGCGCAATTGTAAATATGTAAATATTATGTTGTTTATGTCTTGACTAATAGTAGCAAGTAGTTGTAGTTAGATCAGCATGGTGGTGGAGGAACAAAAGAGCTGTACAAATGGAGTGGTTTCTCTAGAAGTAGCGGACCGCCTCCACGTGGCTAGGGATGGGCAACTCGCTGGCAGGGTTCCAGAGAGGCTAAGAGGCCGATGATTCACATATATTAAAGCTGCTTAATAAATAGATAGTATGCATGCATTAATAAACCACTCCTGTAGTGCTAATAGCAGAGATAGTTAGTCATAATACGCCCACTCAAAAGTGTTAGAAAGTGGGTTATGCATGTTTCATAAATATGGAAAAAAAAAAAAATTGTCCCTATTCATGCTCAAAGTCGGTGCGCGATCGCGTTGCTCACTGTACGTATTCCGATGCTGAGCGATCAGCTAGGAGGCGCCCGGTCCATGTCGGTCCCCGTGGGCGTTGTACTCGCAGTCGCAAAGACTCGGCACAATGGCTAAGTGCCCTCCTCAATATATTACTCGGACGAGTAATAAGGGTCCGCGCCCCCAGTGTGGGGAGAGTTTGTCTGAGCCCTGACCCACCGGCAGGGTGTAGCTTCCCCCACCCCACACACGTGACGTTGCCACACCATGGGTTTTCACGAATAGACTGATTGTTTATAATCATATGCCATACACTAGGGGAACCTGCCGCGACAAGTAGCTACGTAGTTGAGTCACACTGCTACTACTGTACAGAGATAGAACAGCACTTGACCGGAACCAGATTAAACTGATACACGGCACTGATTAGTAATAGATGCAGAGCCATCAGAATATAGATGACATGTACAACTGTCCCTATACATGCTGAAAGTCTGAGCACACAATATCAACCACACGTCAGCCACACACTCTATCACACTCCACTCTCTCCCTGCAACAGACACAGACACAATATGTAAGCACCAGCATGGAACAACATCCAGTGCATCCTCTCCGCCACATTACACCATCCACACTATCATAACCAGACTGGGAGGTCCACTGAGAAAACAGAATACCCCACTCTTCCGACAACGACCATTGCTCAGATACGCCACCAACACCCACACATGTCCTACACAGGGTTGCACCCAAGATCACAACACTGCCTCGTGTCACAGCACATAAACAATGGCAGAAATGAAAGACATACATCTGTCACTCGCCTGCCACAAGCTCGAAACCTGAGCGCCGCCTGTCATGAGCCAAAATTGCATCCTGACGTGACCTATCTAATGATGCCGTAGACATCCACTTACTATAATCACTATGAACGAACCTGCCCGCCCCCCCCCCCCCCCAATACACCATCTCTTGCCACAATGTGTGCCTTAACCCAACCCATGTTGTACCTTAACCTAACCAACGTTGTGCCTTAACCTAACCCGCGTTGTGCCCTAACCTAACCCGCATTGTGCCCTAACCTAACCCGCGTTGTGCCCTAACCTAACCCGCGTTGTGCCCTAACCTAACCCGCGTTGTGCCTTAGCCTAACCCGCGTTGTGCCTTAACCTAACCCGCGTTGTGCCTTAACCTAACCCGCGTTGTGCCTTAACCTAACCCGCATTGGGCCTTAACCTAAGCCACGTTGGGCCTTAACCTAAGCCACGTTGGGCCATAACCTAAGCCACGTTGGGCTTTAACCTAAGCCACGTTGGGCCTTACCTAAGCCACGTTGGGCCTTAACCTAAGCCACGTTCCGCCTCAACCTAAGCCACGTTGGGCTTTAACCTAAGCCACGTTGCGCCTTAACCTAAGCCACGTTGCGCCTTAACCTAAGCCACGTTGCGCCTTAACCTAAGCCACGTTGTGGCTTAACCTATGCCACGTTGCACCTTAACCTAACCCACGTTGCGCCTTAACCTGCTCTGTAATTGTCATACGACTCCTTAAATTAGTGTAGTGTTGCCTAACCGCAACCCTCGCAATATTGTTCGCTACTCGCACTGCCCGGTCCCCTGTGTATCGCTTCATGTTAAACACCTTGCAAGTGTTGCTTACTTTCCATATGCTCCTGCTATACACTGTAATGTGGATGGCAGCAGGACGTACATGCCCCCCCTTTTCCTCCGTGCCTTTGCAAGCTGGTCGGTTAGGAGTTTGCGTGTTCAATGGCCTTCGCAGCTGTTCACTGGCATTCGCATGCCGAAGCACTCAGTCTACGTTCTGGTACGGCCTGTGTCAACTGTCCGGTGATGTCGTACGCCTAAACCACACACTGTACTGCACATCGGTCCTTATGTACTGAATGATACACCGTGGCACATGTGTGACCGTACAACGACTGCGCCCACGAACGGCGAACCATACGGACCAAATGTTGTGCACTCAGCTACGTGTCGTCTCCCCATAAGAGCTGGAGTGCAGTGTGGTACGCCATAGAGACTTGTGGAAGGAACAGACGCCCTGGAAGGCGATCACCATGAGCCGTCTGTTGATGTAGTGGCGCGTGTATTCAGACGTAGTCGTCTCTTCTCACACAACGTAATAGCATGGTGCACCGCGTTCCACATCTGCGATATGCTACAGTGGCCGGTTGACAGTCGGTCACGCAATGGACATCGCATACATATGGGGGCCACCTTCCACGTGTTCTCTAGGCGTGCACATTTTGTTGCGTGTATGTGGGCAGACGTAGTGTGTCGTGACACCTGACACAGGCATGCAATAATCGTTGAATTTGCAAATGGCGATGGACGTCTACGTTTGCTGGTGCAGTTACGCAAATGCACAACTGGTAACCCGTTGTGGTGCGATTGTTCTCGCTAGAGGTGAATCAGTGATGGCGACGATCGGTTGAGCTACTAACCGGTTGTTTCAGCGATGCCCACGAACGTGAATGGCATCTGGGTGTGAAGCGATACGCGGCGGTGGATGGGTGGGACCGTCCCCGGCCTGTGAGGGGGGGGCCGCCCGGCGTGCTGGCCGGCTACAGCCGGCTGGTGGGGGCGGCCAGTGGCAGGCGCGCCGGCCGACGGACGAGGCAGGCGGCGCAGCTGCGCGCCGGCGCGCCCTGCGCGCGGGGCCGTGCGGCCAAAGTAGGTCCTCGCGGGCCCGGTGCGAAGCGCGGTGGACATCTGCAGTGTGCTGGTCCGATTGAGGACTGTGTGCGTTGAGGATGCGCCGCCGCCCGGCACTCGGCGCTACGACGCCGTCTGCTGCTCGGTCGCCCCAGCGGTTCTCGCTGGTGGTTTGTATCGCAGCTGTGCGGACGTGTTGGCACGTGCGCTGTGCTGGGAGAGTTCGCTTCGGCACCCAAGTGGGGCTTTTGTCCTTCTGTGACGCTAGCGTTGGAGCTGTCGATCACCGTAGGTGGCGCGTGTTGTCTCCCGCCGGCAATGCCACGACAGCACGCTCCCGGGCCTCTGTCGGCAGCGGCAAGCTCAGTTGGGAGCACGGGTGGTCGCACCTAAAGCGTCTACTCGCCGAACTCCGGGCGATTGCGCCTCTCTAGAACCCGACCAAGTACTTAGGGACCTGAGTGGGTTTCGAGGTGTATTGTGCAGGGGAGCTCAGCCTCCTCCTGTTTGCAGAATAATTGAGCGGACGCTTGCATGTTCGCGCGGGCTCCTGGGACACACTCCCGGGCGGCCGCCTGCTCCCTGGTTGATCCTGCCAGTAGTCATATGCTTGTCTCAAAGATTAAGCCATGCATGTCTCAGTACAAGCCGCATTAAGGTGAAACCGCGAATGGCTCATTAAGTCAGTTATGGTTCCTTAGATCGTACCCACGTTACTTGGATAACTGTGGTAATTCTAGAGCTAATACATGCAAACAGAGTCCCGAGTCTGGCGTGAGGTCTGTCGCTTGACGGCGCGTTTCGGCGCGGGCCCGCCCGTGTCGGCGCGCCGTAAGGCACGGAGGCTCGCACTGGTGCGTATCGCTTCTCAGTCGGGCGTGCCGCGGCAGTCCTCACACGGGGAAGTGATGCGTCTCTCATAGCCTCTCCTTCCCAAGTGGCTCTTTCCGCCTTCCCGTGGTGCCGGACGTTAAGCTTGGCATTTTGCCTTGCGACGAAAGGGAGAGCTGCGACCCAACCCGATGCGAAAGCGAAGGGTGCGTGGCACAGGGGGAGCTGTGTCGAGGGACCGAACACCAGTCCCTTTCTGTTCGCAGGGCACAGACCAACAGGTGCTCTGCATGCCGGCGACCTCGTTTGTCGTCGTGGGATCGCGGCGCGAGTCGGCAAGGGTGCTTCGCCGCGCCCCTGGGTAACCGGGGCGTGTTCTGCCAAACCCAGGAGGTGGTGACATCGCCTGGGCTAGGTTAGATGGGCCCAGACCGCCGAACGACTGGGGGACCGACCCACCACCTGAGTAGGAGTGGGTCCTCGGCCTTCAGGTGGAAACTCGGGCTAGTAGGCGGCGAAGGGCGAGGGGTGCATCCGCCTCTCCGGAGTGCAGGGTGCACTTGCCGAGGAGCGTCGAGTGAAATCGTCGACGACGAGGCCTTCGACGGGGACCAGTGCGCTGGCAACGGCGCGTTGAACCCTGCAGCTCTGGAGTGCCCTTGACCTAGGGGCGAGGTCGGTGGGCGAGCTGCAACAGTCCCCCCCCATGCCAGAGGAGCCGGTCCGGGGCAAGAGACGGGCTCCCACTTCTTTTATCACTCGTCAATCAATATGGCCACAACTGAGACGAGTGAATCGAGTGCGCTCAAGCGAGCATCTGTGATGCTTGATCCCTCTCCTCAAGATGAGACGGGACTAGCGGAAGATGAAACCGTTACGCAAAGACACGCACGTATCACGCTGCTCTTGGAGCAGAATATCAAAAATGGAAAGATAAGCCAGGCGGCATTGTTCATCATCAAGAATGAGCTGGCTGCATGGGCCATCGCCCACGCCAAGCTCGAAGGCCGCGTAGAGGAGCTGGAAAAAGAAAATGAACGATTGAGAAAGCAACCAACAAAAACCTGGGCTGGGGTGGTCGCGCAAGCACCACCAAAGCCAACCACGAAAGAAACGATCGCCAAGGTGACCAAGCGGTCAGACACGGCGGTCTTTTTAAGAACTCTACCAGGACAAGACACTAGTGTTAAAAAGATACAAGAATTGCTGACTAAAAGTATTGACCCGGCGAAAGACAAAATCAAAATAAACAAGGTTAAACCCAGTAGAAATTCAGTGATAGTGGAGGTCGCTACAGAGGAAGACAAGGAGATTTGTTAAAGAATCCCAAACTGAACTCGGTGGTCAAGTGTGAACCACCGAGGAAAAGAAACCCATTGGTCATCTTATACGATGTGCCATCAACAATGACGAATGAAGAATTATACCAAAACATAAAAGACCAAAATTTCGATCAGATGAATGAAAACGAATTTAAGGACTCTTTCAAGTTAAGATTTAAAACGGGACCTCGTGACCGTGATGTTGTGCATCATGTCGCCGAGGTAACAGCACCAATGTGGAAACAAATCATGACAATGGGCAGACTATATATTGGCTTTCACGCCATTAATGTCAGGGACTACCTTGTGGTACCTCGTTGCCACAATTGTGGAGACCTGGACCATATTCTAAGGCATTGCACCAGGGGGTCGGCTTGCTCCAGGTGCGGTGAAGACGGCCACACACGTAAAGATTGTAAAGCAGCAAGCGTATGTATTCCTTGCAAAAGACGAGGAAAGAAAAGCTGCGGAGCCTCAGGCCGAAATTGCCCTACATACCGCATGTTAGAACAAAGACTCATATCTAGAACTGACTATGGCTGAGTACGTAAAACAGAACAGGATGCCAAAGCGGAAATCCCCCAGCAAAAGGAGGAGGGATGCCATTAGGGCAAGTAGATTCAAAGAATTCATAAAGTCCCTTTTGAGGGACCCGACACCTGAAACAGCTGATAAAAGCATCCAAACAGATCCACCAAAAATAGATAAATGTATTCAGACAGAAACTATTCCCATGGCTACTCCCTCCTCTCTTAGCAGGGAAGTAAAGCCGACTAAACATCTGCAACGGCAAAGGCATCCTGGGCCTGAGGTCTCAGCAAATGATAGTAATCAGAAAACAGAAAAGCCTGTGCAAGAGAGCACAATCACAAGCTCTCTAGAGACCCCAGTAGTTAGATTACCACCAATAGATCCGGTTCGGATATATCCTAACTTAGAGTTCACCATGCAACTTGCGAGATTGGAGCAGCCGGCTACCTTGACCACTGCCTTACGACATGTGGTCCGTGTAGGGCATGAAAATGGAAGAAAAGTCACCTTCTCGGTAATGGAGGCCGTAGACAGAATACAGCTTAAGTCAGTGAATCTCCCCACTGACTTCGGAGCCCTGCGAGATTTACTAAAGAAAGTGTTTGGGAGACGTGGAGAAAAGTTTGACCTAAACGACATTTACAAACAGTCAGTTTTGGCTAATGGACGTATTACGTATGACTGGAACAAGACTTGGCCGGATGACCACATACATACATACTTTCCATAGATGACGAAAATCACCATTGGCCAACTTAACACACACAACAGTCGACTTGTAATGCAGGAGCTGCGAAGGGAAGTGGAGGAGAGGAGGCTGGATGTGCTCTGTCTACAAGAGCCGTACTCCCTGGACGGAAAGATTACATTTACAGCCGCCACGTGGCAGATAATCTGCCAAGGAGATAATCCGAAAGCGGCAATAATTATCACGAACAAAGCCCTGAGAGTGACCACATTATCACAGTTCACCAATAGTCACTGCAACGTCGTGGAGTTGCTGTCTCCCCGAGAATCGATCATATTAATTAACATGTACTTTCAGTACGGAGACAATATTGAAACGCATCTTGACCATCTGACAACAGTAACCACGGCGTTGCGGGGACGAAGGATGATAATTACAGCTGACATAAATGCAAAATCCCCCCTGTGGCACAGTGGCATAAGGGACACCAATGGAGAGAAAGTCGAGGACTTCATTATGGCGTCACAACTAGTGATAGCTAATAAACCTGGTAATCCTCCAACCTATGCGGCGGGAGGAGGACCGGGTACGAATATTGACATAACCTTAGCCACCACCAATGTAATAAATACAATACAAGAGTGGAAAGTGGAAGAAAACGCCACTACAAGTGATCATAATTTAATTACATTCACTGTAGGTGGAAGGGGGTCCTGCTGGGCCACGGGGTGGGAGATGCAGTTTAATTACAGAAGGGCTGATTGGGAACGATTAGCCAAGGAGTGCGTCATTCCTGCCTTGCCGGATGGTGAAGCAGACTTTGACATTGACATAAATGACCGAGCAGAAGAACTGACCAATGCTATAACCAGCGCGGTGAAAGCTGCCGTACCAACCAGGAGGAGGGCCATTGCAGCCTCTCCATCGCCATGGTCGCCCGAACTAGAGAATATGCGCCAGTCTGTCAGAAGGCTGAGAAGGTATTACCAGCGCAGTGTCGTCTGGCCAGAACGGCAAAGATGGCTGATGCAGTATCGGGATGCTAAACTTCGTTTTCAGAAAGAACTCCAGGCTGTTAGGATACAAAGCTGGGAAAATTTCGCCCAGAGCCAATTGGCATTGGACCCCTGGGGTACACCGTATAAATTAGTACGAGAAAAGATCCGCTCTCCACTGGAATTATCAACAGTCAGGCATGGGGACAGGATGACGGAATCCTGGCAGGAAACTGCTGAGGTCCTCCTCCGGTCCCTGTTGCCTGACGATAGCGCGGATGGGGAAACTATTCAGCAACAACAACTAAGACAAGATAATCTTAATGAGTACATCAACAATACGGCAGTCTACCCTTTCTCGGAGGAAGAGGTGGCTGCCCACATAAAATCACTTAAAAGAGGCAAAGCTCCCGGGCCAGACGGCATTGTAGCTGAGGTGGTGCAATTCCTAGCTCCCCAGCTAACTGCACCACTCACTCACTTATATAATGAGTGTCTGATACAGCAAAAAATTCCAAGGGTGTGGAAGTCCGCAAATGTAGTCATCATTAGGAAAGGACCAGATAAAGATCCTACCAACGTAAAATCCTATAGACCAATCTGTCTAATAAACATACTAGGGAAAATATTAGAAAAGCTACTTGCTGACAGACTGGCTGCACACAGGGTGCTGCGTGGGGTGAGCGACAGGCAATTCGGCTTCAGGCCTGGGCGATCGACATCTGATGCGATCGCCCTGGCTGCTGAGGTTTGTGGCTCTACCCCACATAAGTACGTGGTGGGCATTATGGTTGACATCAGTGGCGCCTTCGACAACCTGTGGTGGCCTTCGCTCTTCTCCTGCTTGCGGGAGAAGGAGTGTCCAGGGCCGCTATATGGTTGTCTGAGGAGCTATTGTGAGGAACGGGAGGTCTGGCTATCATCCTCTGGCAAGAGAATTGGAAAAGTTATAACAAAGGGTTGTCCTCAGGGTTCCGTGTTAGGGCCCCTATTTTGGGACATCCATATGGAGCCTCTATTAGACACACTACAACAAAGTGAAGAAGTGCTAGAGGTGATAGCCTATGCGGATGACCTCCTCCTGCTGGTTGGCGGCCGTAGCCGCGAAGACATCGAACCTAAAATAGAGAGTGCTTTAAACAAACTACAACTATGGTGCCAAAACACCAAAATGACGGTGTCACCAAGTAAGTCCACTTACTTACTATTGAAGGGACAACTAACTCGTAACCCAACTGTACGAATCAACCGCTCGCCGGTTCTTAGGAGACGTGACGCACGATATTTGGGCATCATCATTGATGAGAAGTGGAACTTTGGGAAGCACATTGAAACCGTAACCCAGAAAGCCCTACAAACACTAAATAACCTCATATCAATAGGACATAGAAGATTTCACCTTCCACCACATCTGATACAACTTTATCACAATAGTATATTAACATCGATAGTGGGTTACGGCTCGGGGGTCTGGGCACACAGGCTCACGAGGGTGGTGCCCGCCATGTCAGTGAGAAGGGCCCAAAGGAGCATGATCCTAAGATCGGTAGGTGCTTATAGAACAACACCTGGGGGAGCACTACTAGTCATAATGGGGCTCTGCCCCCTGGACATTAAAATTAGAGAGCAAGCTGCATGGTTCTGGATTAAAAAGGGAAATATAACAAAAATAGAGGAAATATTAGGTATTGGGGCAAGGGACAAGGGCGAAATTCGGCAAAGAGGAGCACAATTATGGCAAGAACTTTGGGATGCGGATGAAACAGGGCGAAGGACACATGAGATGACACCTAGCATTAGGGAACGACTAAAGATGAAGCACTTTGCACCCACCAGAGGGCTAATCCATTTTCTCACTGGACATGGACCCTACCCGGTATACCTATGCCGGTTTGGGAAAAGGGCCACACCTGCGTGTGAATGTGGTGAACCGGAGGGCACTCCCGATCATGTGATTTACGAGTGCCCCCTCTTCAATGATGTTGCCTCTGTATTACGCGACCAACTACCTGACCACGACACCTATAACCTAATAAGACAAGAAGACACCTTCCATATAATAAACAAACTTGCCAACGAGGTATCACAGAAGGTATTAAGGGAATACATGAGGGAACAAGACTGAATATCACCGATTATGACCAATGATCCCTACTCCCATTCCGCCTGCGTGTGGATAGGCCGACCCTCAGTCTGGAATCCGCCACGCGCGGGATTAGGGGGGGTGGGGAATATGACTAACCCGAAATCGACATTACACTGGAGATGACGTAGATTAGAATTAGTTAGTAGGAATTTAGATTAGAAACTTAGATTAGGATCCTGCAGTGATTTACAACCTGGCCAGCCCAGTGTCAGGGGCACGCCCATCGGGATTAGCTCGATGGGCAAGGCAACACAGTAGGTTTGTACACTGCTGACACACCTGTGACGCTGCAGGAAGTAGAATGTAGGTTAGCGAAAAACTTAGAAATTAGAATAAATTCTATACTGCCCATTCAAACTAACTTATAGCTGTAGCTCACAACTAAACATAAAATAGAATTAGCTGCTAATATGTAACTAACAGTAGCAAGTAAGACCCACTAATCAGATAAGGAGGTGGGTTGGATGTATAATTATTATTGTTGATGGTAAATAAAGATTTTTTTTTTTAAAAAAAAAAAAAGAATAAAAACAGAGTCCCGAGTCTGGCGTGAGGTCAGTCGCTTGACGGCGCGTTTCGGTGCGGGCCCGCCCGTTATCGGCGCGCCGTAAGGCACGGAAGCTCGCACTGGAGCATATCGCTTCACGTCGAGCGTGCCCCGGCTGTCCTCACTCGGGGAAGTGATGCGTCTCTTACAGCCTCTCCTTCCCAAGTGGCTCTTTCCGCCTTCCCGTGGTGCCAGACGTCAAGCTTGGCATTCTGCCTTGCGTCAAAAGGGAGAGCTGCGACCCAACCCGATGCGAAAGCGAAGGGTGCGTGGCACAGGGGGAGCTGTGTCGAGGGACCGAACACCAGTCCCTTTCTGTTCGCAGGGCACAGACCAGCAGGTGCTCTGCATGCCGGCGACCTCGTTTGTCGGCGTGGGATCACGGCGCGAGTCGGCAAGGGTGCTTCGCTGCGCCCCTGGGTAACCGGGACGTGTTCTGCCAAACCCAGGTGGTGGTGACATCGCCTGGGCCAGGTTAGATGGGCCCAGACCGCCGAACGACTGGGGGACCGACCCACCACCTGAGTAGGAGTGGGTCCTTGGCCTTCAGGTGGAAGCTCGGGCTAGTAGGCGGCGAAGGGCGAGGGGTGCATCCGCCTCTCCGGAGTGCGGGGGTGCACTTGCCGAGGAGCGTCGCGTGAAATCGTCGACGACGGGGCCTTCGACGAGGACCAGTGCGCTGGCAACGGCGCGCTGAACCTGGCAGCTCTGATGTGCCCTTGACCTAGGGGCGAGGTTGGTGGGCGAGCTGCAGAAGTCCCCCCCCATGCCAGAGGAGCCGGTCCGGGGCAAGAGACGGGCTCCCAACTTTTCACTCGTCTAACTAATCATGGCTGACCAGGAGGCGAGTGATCTTTGTGCGATTTCGAGGGCGAGTGTGTCTACTGTCCCTACCTCGCAGGAGGAAGGGGGACACGAAGATGAGAATGTTTATGACAGACATTGTCGAATTAATCAAATATTAGACTCTAGTGTCAAAAACGGCAAAATAAGCCAGGCTGCGGTCCTGGCAATAAAGAACGAGCTCGCTTCCTGGGCTATTGCAAACGCGAAGCTCGAGGGGCGTCTCGAAGAACTAGAGAAAGAAAACGCTAGATTGAGACAGCAACCTGTCAAGACATGGGCCGGAGTGGTGGCGCAAGCCGCTACAAAAGCCCAAACAACGAAGGAAACAATTGCAAAAATCTCTAAAAAACCAGACACGGCAGTCTTTTTAAGACCCCTGCCTGGTCAGACTATTAAAAAGGTACAGGAAATTTTTACAACAACTATTGACCCGGCTAGAGATAAAATAAAAATCAACAAAGTAAAGGCCACAAAAAATGTAGTCGTGGTAGATCTTGCCACAGAGGAGGACAGGGACAAAATATTAAAGAATTCCAAACTGAACAAGGCCATTAAATGTGAACCTCCCAGGAAAAGAAATCCTCTGGTGATACCGTACGACGTACCTGTGGCCCCAACTGAAAGCGACATCTACGAAACCATGTATAATCAAAATTTTGATGACACAGAATGGGAAACATTTAAAAATGAATTCAAGCTGCGCTTCAAAACGGGACCTCGGGAACGGGATGTTGTCCATCACGTCGCCGAGGTCTCTGGCAAGATGTGGCGAAAACTTACCGCTATGGGGAAAATTTATATAGGATTTCACGCCATCAATGTTAGAGACTACCTAGTAGTCCCTAGATGCCACAACTGTGGCGATCTGGACCACGTCCACAAGCATTGTGAAAGGAAGCCGGCCTGCTCCAGGTGCGGGGCTGAGGACCACACCAGAAAAAACTGCAGTAAAAGCGCAACCTGCATTCCATGTACCAAGAGAGGAAGGAAACCGTGCAACACTACTGGGAGAAACTGCCCAACGTATAGGATGCCAGAACAGAGACTAATCTCTCGAATTGATTATGGCTGAGGCCGTAATTGAACTCAGGAAGCCAAAAAGGAAATCCCCTAGCAAGAGGCTGAGGGACGCTCTGAGGGCAAACAAATTCAAAGAATTTATACAAAAAATCACACAACCACGATCTTTGGTGACAATAATGAAAGATGTTTGCATACAGACGGACCCGTGTGAAGAAGACGTTCCCTCTCCTCCTTGCTGGGGACCTGGGTCGAAACAAGAGCATACCCGACCACACTGGCATCCTATACTTGGGAGTTCACAATCACAACCACACAGTAAAGAAGTAATATCCACCAAACATGTTCAGTACAATGAAATAAGCAGCTCAATTCCATCTTCCGACACACCATCTCGGGGTGTAATGGGAATTGATCCCCAGCGAATTTACCCCAACCTGGAGCACGCATTACAGTTATCAAGACTAGAGGAGCCGGCAATCCTCACAACTGCATTGAGACATGTGGTACGTGTCGGCCACGAGTATGGAAGAGATGTCACCTTTCCAGTAATGGAGGCTGTGGACAGAATTCAGCTCAAGACAATGAATCTCCCCACCGACTTCGGAGCCCTGCGAGATCTAGTTAAAAAGGTCTTCGAAAGAAGAAACGAAAAATTCGACATGGATGATCTATATTGTTAATCAGTGATAACCAATGGCAGAGTAGCCCACGACTGGACAAAATTGTGGCCAGAATCACACATCCATACATATTTCCCACGTGAGCCAACTAAATGTGGGTCAAATAAACACCCATAACAGCAAACTGGTCCTGCAGGAACTCCGGAGGGTGGTGGAAGAGAGGAGTCTAGATGTACTCTGCTTACAGGAACCGTACTCCCAAGCGGGGCGGATCCCATTCATGGCTGCCAACTGGCAAATTATACATTCTAACGTAGAGCCAAAGGCTGCAATTATAATTATCAACAAATCATTTAGAGCTACAGTCCTTGCACAATTCTCTGGCGAACACTGCAATGTCGTGGAACTTCAAACACCCGCGGGAGTGATTTACATCTGTAATATATACTTCCAATATGGAAGAGGAATAGAGGAATTTCTAGAAATACTTACACAAGTCGCCACGGCATTGCAGGGACGAAGATTGATTGTGACGGCGGACATAAATGCAAAGTCCACCCTATGGTTCAGTGGCACGCACGATGATCGAGGGCTAAAAGCCGAGGAAACAATCATGGCATTACAACTGGTGGTTGCCAACCAACAAGGGAACCCCCCCACGTATACTGGCGGAGGGGGAGAAGGTACAAATATTGACGTCACTCTAATAACACCAAACCTGGCCACAAAGGTCGACAAATGGAAAGTGTGGGACAAAGCAACCACCAGTGATCATAATTTAATAACATTTACCATTGGGGAAAGGGAGTGCCACTGGGACATGGGGTGGGAGCTGCAGCTTAATTACAACAAGGCTAACTGGGACCGTCTCGCGGAGGAGTGCAACATTCCGACATTGCTGGAGGGTGACGGAAACGTGGAAGAATGCGCCGAAGGACTGGTGCAGGCGATCACCACAGCGGTGCGGGCAGCCGTACCAACCAGGAGGAGAGCCGTAGCGGCCACCCCCACACCATGGTCGGTCGAACTGGGACAGATGCGCCAGGCTGTGAGGAGGGCAAGGAGGTACTACCAGCGGAGTGTCGTCTGGAGGGAAAAACGAAGATGGCTTCAGATCTATCGTGAAAGCAAAGAACAATTCCAACAGGAGTTAAGGGCAGTCAGACTCAGAAGCTGGGAAAGTTATGTAAAAAGCCAATTGGCTATAGACCCATGGGGAGTCCCATATAAATTAGTACGAGAAAAGATAAGATCACCAATGGTGCTATCCACCGTCAGGGACAGGGACCGGATGACGGGCACTTGGCAGGAAACTGCTGAGGCCCTCCTCCGGGTCCTGTTGCCTGACGACGTGGAGGAAAATGAGACTGAAGAACAAAAAAGGATAAGGAGAGAAAATCAAAGGGACTATAACAATAACATCAGAGTCTACCCCTTCTCTGAGGAGGAGGTCGCTGCCCAGATCAAGGCCCTCAAAAGAGGGAAAGCTCCTGGCCCGGACGGCATCACTGCGGAAGTGGTGCAATTCCTTGCCCCCCAGCTCGTAGCTCCTCTCACTAAGTTGTATAACGAGTGCTTGAAACTCGGGAAATTCCCAGAAATATGGAAAAAAGCCAATGTAATTATCATTAAAAAGAGTCCAGACAAAGATCCCACAGAAATTAAATCTTATAGACCTATCTGCTTGTTGGACGTACTGGGCAAACTTTTTGAGAGGCTACTAGCGAACAGACTGACAGCACACCGCATGCTGTGCGGGATGAGTGACAGACAATTCGGCTTTCGGTCTGGGTGTTCTGCGTCTGACGCAATCGCCCTGGCTGCCGAGGTCTGTGGCTCCATCCCGCACAAGTATGTCGTCGGCATCATGGTAGACATCAGTGGCGCCTTCGACAACCTGTGGTGGCCCTCACTCTTTTCCTGCTTGCGGGAGAAGAACTGTCCAGGGCCGCTATATGGGTGTCTGAGGAGCTATTGTGCAGACAGGGAGGTCTGGCTATCGGCCCCTAGCGGCATAGTCAGGAAGATTGTCACCAAAGGATGTCCTCAGGGCTCTGTCCTGGGACCTCTCTTTTGGGACATCAACATGGAGCCTTTACTTGAAGATCTCAAGAACTGTGACGATGTGCTAGAGGTCATAGCATACGCTGACGACCTCCTCCTGCTGGTCGGCGGCCGAAGCCGCGAGGAATTAGAGCCGAAAGTGGAAAGAGCCCTAACTGTTCTTACATCATGGTGCCACAGAAGCAAAATGACGATAGCACCCAATAAGTCCACATACCTACTTCTCAAAGGCCAATTGGTCAGGAACCCGACGGTTAGAATTAATGGTATACCAGTTCTTCGGCGCCGCGAGGCCCGATACCTGGGTGTAATCATCGATGAGAGGTGGAGCTTTGCATCACATATTGACACCGTATCACAAAAATCATTGGTTCTATTAAACAATCTCATCGGAATTGGTCACAAGCGGTTTCACCTCCCACCAAATTTAATTAAGTTATATCACAACAGCATCCTGACCTCAATAATAGGATACGGATCTGGAGTCTGGGCACACAGACTCACGAGGGTCATGCCTGCCATGGCCGTAAGAAGAGTGCAGCGGAATATGCTTCTACGTTCAGCAGGGGCCTATAGGACAACACCGGGGGGAGCACTGTTAGTGTTAATGGGAATTTGTCCATTAGATATAAAAATACGTGAACAGGCTGCCTGGTACTGGGTACAAAAGGAGAACAGGGACAAAATCAGGGAAATACTTGGGGTTTATGCAGGGGACAAGTACACCATTAAAAAGAGAGGGTTAGAACTATGGCAAGATCAGTGGAATAATGAAGATACAGGTCGTAGAACCTATGAGCTGCTACCGGACATAGAAGAAACAATAAAACTCACATTTTTTACGCCAACGAGAGGAATGCTGCACTTTCTTACTGGACATGGACCATATCCAACATACCTATGTAGGTTTGGGAAGCAGGCTACACCAGCGTGTGACTGTGGCGCAGTGCAGGGCACCCCAGAACATGTGGTGTATGAGTGCCACCTCTTCGATGATGTAGCCCAAGAGCTAAGACAACAGCTACCAAATAACGACACGTACCACTTGTTAAGGCGTGAAATCACCTTTGACATCTTAAACAAACTTACAGATAAAATATCAAAAAAGATACTTAAGAACTTTTTAAGGGACAACCACCATCATTAAAGACAAAACTCTCACCGACGTTGACTAGTGCACCCTTACTGTACCGCCGGGCAGGGACTGGCCAGCCGCCTCACGGCTGGAATCCGCCTTGCCCTGGACTAGGAGGGAGGGGTGTACATAAATACCGGACTATGACGCACACCGATTTTGACACTTAGTTAAATTAAATTAGAAGTAGAAGATAGGATAACACCTTAGAATACACTGCAGCGACACCAAGTCAAGAGCCAGCCCAGTGCCAGGGGCACGCCCACTGGGATTAGCTCAGTGGGCCTGGCTAACAACTAGTAGGTTTATAGTAGCTCTGGCACAACTTGTAACGCTGCAGGTAGCATGTAGTTTCCCCGTAGATTAATGCTTAGAGCCCTATAGCGGTAAAAAATTAGAGTAAATAATAGTAATAATAACAATAATATTACCTGTAGTGTAGAATAACATTGCTGCATCTAATTTGTATCATACTAGGACCCACTAATGTAGTTAGGTAGTGGGTTATCATGTATAATGTAATGTATTGAATAAAATGTATTGAATAAAAAAAAAAAAAAAAAAAAAAAAAAAAAAAACAGAGTCCCGAGTCTGGCGTGAGGTTGGTCGCTTGACGGCGCGTTCGGCGCGGGCCCGCCCGTTGTCGGCGCGCCGTAAGGCACGAAGGTTCGCACTGGGGCGTATCGCTTCCAGTCGGGTGTGCCGTGGCAATCCTCACAGGGGAAGTGATGCATCTCCCATAGCCTCTCCTTCCCAAGTGGCTCTTTCCGCCTTCCCGTGGTGCCAGATGTTAAGCTTGGCATCTTGCCTTGTGACAAAAGGGAGAGCTGCGACCCAACCCGATGCGAAAGCGAGGGGTGCGTGGCACAGGGGGAGCTGTGTCGAGGGACCGAACACCAGTCCCTTTCTGTTCGCAGGGCACAGACCAGCAGGTGCTCTGCATGCCGGCGACTTCGTTCGTCGGCGTGGGATCATGGCGCGAATCGGCAAGGGTGCTTCGCCGCGCCCCTGGGTAACCGGGGCGTGTTCTGCCAAACCCAGGAGGTGGTGACATCGCCTGGGCTAGGTTAGATGGGCCCAGACCGCTGAACGACTGGGGGACCGACCCACCACCTGAGTAGGAGTGGGTCCTTGGCCTTCTGGTGGGAGCTCGGGCAAGTAGGCGGCGAAGGGCGAGGGGTGCATCCGCCTCTCCGGAGTGCGGGGTGCAGTTGCCGAGGAGCGTCGTGTGAAATCGTCGACGACGGGGCCATCGATGGGGACCAGTGCGCTGGCGACGGCGCGCTGAACCCGGCAGCTCTGGAGTGCCCTCGACCTAGGGGCGAGTTCGGTGGGCGAGCTGCAGAAGTCCCCCCCCCCCCCCCCCCCCATGCCAGAGGAGCCGGTCCGGGGCAAGAGACTGGCTCCCACCTTTTTTATCACTCGTTATAACCATGGCTACAAACGAAACGAGTGATTCGTGTGCGCCTCAACGGGCTTCCGCTGCGCCTGATCCCTCTCCCCAGGACGAGCAGCGGCAGGCAGAGAATGAAATGGTTATGCATAGGTACTCTAGAATCTCGTCGCTCATGGAGCAACAAATAAAGAATGGCAAGATAAGCCAAGCAGGACTTGCCGTCATAAAATATGAGCTGGCTACATGGGCTATTGCCCACGCCAAACTTGAGGGAAGAGTGGAAGAGCTTGAAAAAGAGAACGACAGATTAAGGAGGCAACCGGCAAAGACGTGGGCGGCTGTGGCATCGCAAGCACCCACCAAGCGCCCACAAAGCACGACCAGAGACACTATTGACAAAGTTACAAAAAGAACAGACACAGCAGTCTTCCTCAGGACACTGCCTGGGCAGGACACAAATGTCAAGAAAATTCAGGAACTATTCACAAAAAATATAGACCCCGTCAAATACAAAATCAAAATTAAAAAGGTTAAACCGAGCAGAAACTCTGTGATAGTCGAAGTTGCCTCAGAGGAAGACAAAGAAAAGCTATTGAATAACCAGAAACTGAACTCGGTGGTCAAATGTGAACCACCGAGAAAAAGAAATCCTCTCGTCATACTATATGACATACCCACAATCATGACAAACGAAGAACTCGTAGAAACAATCAGACAGCAGAATTTTGATGGAATAAAAGAAGACGAATTCAAGAACAACTTTAAGTTGATATTTAAGACTGGGCCGTGGGATCGTGATGTTGTTCATCACGTCGCCGAAGTATCGGCGCCAATGTGGAAGAATATAACAACAATGGGCAGATTGTATGTTGGTTTCCATGCCATCAACACAAGAGATTATGTCGTGGTACCTCGTTGCCACAACTGTGGTGACTTGGGTCACATCCTAAGGCTGTGCACCAGGGAGCCGGCGTGCACTAAGTGTGGGGAAAAAGGTCACAGCCGCAAAGACTGCAAGGCGGCGGCAGTTTGCATACCATGCAGGAATCGAGGGAAGAAGTCTTGCGGAGCCACAGGCAGAAATTGCCCGACATACAGAATGTTGGAGCAGAGATTGATCTCTAGAACTGACTATGGCTGGGCCCGGCATACCGAACAGGATGCCAAAGCGAAAGTCCCCGAGCAAAAGGAGGAGGGATGCCATGCGGGCAAATAGATTCAAGGATTTTTTGAGGTCGCTTTCGGGAGCCACCAAAATTGAAAAAAAAGACATGGCTATACAAACCGAATTTCCAACAATGGATAGAGGCATTCAAACCAATCTTCCCCCCATGGCTGAAATTCTCTCCTCTGGTAGCCGGGAAACAAAGCCGAAAGTACACCTACAACGGCAAGGGCATCCTGTGGCTCTAGCAACTATCAGGGACAATAATACAAACAAACAACCAACACAAGAAAATATAGTGATGAGCTCAAGTATGAGCCCCACCATACAACGCACACCAATAGTTAGACTACCACCGGTTGATCTGGTTAGGGTGTACCCCAACTTGGAGTACACCATGCAACTATCCAGATTGGAGCAGCCGGCTACCCTGACCACTGCCTTATGACATGTGGTCCGTGTAGGAGATGAAGACGGCAGGAAGATAACTTTTTCGGTTATGGAGGCTGTTGACAGAATCGTGCTAAAATCAGTGAATCTCCCCACCGACTTTGGAGCCTTGCGAGACCTGCTCAAGAAAGTATTCGAAAGACGAGGAGAGAAATTTGATCATGACGACATTTACCAACAATCAGTAATAGCACATGGACGAATTGCATTTGACTGGAGTAAGACCTGGCCACATGACCGAATACACACATATTTCCCATAATGACAAAAATAACTATAGGACAGCTTAACACACACAACAGCAGACTCATAATGCAGGAGCTCTGAAAGGAGGTGGAGGAGAGGAGACTAGATGTACTCTGTCTACAGGAGCCATACTCCCTGGCTGGGAAAATAGCTTTTGCTGCTGCAAGCTGGCAAATAGTCAGCAGAGGGGATGACCCGAAGGCAGCAATTATAATCACAAATAAACTCTTGAGAGTTACCATACTCTCACAGTTCACAACTAGCCACTGCAACGTCGTGGAGCTTCAATCCCCTACGGGAATTATAACTCTCATAAACATGTACTTTCAGTATGGGGACAACATAGAACTTTACATAGACCACCTAGCGAGAGGTACCACGGCGTTGCGGGGAAGAAAAGTCGTAATAACTGCCGACATTAACGCAAAATCCCCCCTGTGGTACAGTGGCACAAGAGATGCTAATGGCGAAAAGGTCGAAGAACTTATTATGGCATCACAACTTGTGGTGGCTAACAGACCCGGCAATCCTCCCACCTACGCTGCAGGTGGAGGACAGGGCACAAACATCGACGTCACCCTAGTAACTCCGAACACAGCTAACAATCTTCAAAACTGGAGAGTCACAGAGAATGTCACCACAAGCGACCACAATCTGATAACTTTCACCATAGGAGAAAGAGAGTACCGCTGGGCCACGGGGTGGGAAGTACAAATAAATTACAGAAGAGCCGACTGGGAACGCTTATCGAGGGAGTGTGACATTCCTCCATCACCGGAAGATGACATGCACTTGGACATGGACGTAGACCAGAGGGCAGAGGAACTGGTGACTGCAGTGACAAGAGCGGTGAGGGCAGCCGTACCTACTAGGAGAAGGGCCATGGCGGCCTCCCTGTCACCATGGTCTGCCGAACTAGGAGAACTGCGTCAGTCTGTCAGAAGGCTAAGGAGGTATTATCAGCGCAGTGTCGTCTGGCAGGAACGACAAAGGTGGCAGTTGCTGTACAGGGAGGAAAAGCGGAAATTCCAAAAGGAACTGCGGGAAGTTAGAATGAGAAGTTGGGAAAACTTCATGCTCAACCAGCTAGTCACGGACCCGTGGGGGCTCCCATATAAGTTGGTGAGAGAAAAAATCCGCTCTCCTCTGGAGCTGTCAACAGTCAGGTACGGGGATAGGATGACGGAGTCCTGGCAGGAGACTGCGGGGGTCCTCCTCCACTCCCTGCTGCCTGACAACAATGCAGATGGAAAGACAGGGGCAGCAGCAACTCAGAGATCAAGACCAAGAAATATACACCAATGAGACGGCTGTCTACCCCTTCTCAGAGGAGGAGGTAGCAACCCATATAAGATGTCTGCAAAGAGGAAAAGCACCTGGGCCAGACGGCATTGTGGCGGAGGTGGTGCAGTTTCTGGCGCCTCAGCTGACTGCGCCACTAACACATCTGTACAATGAATGCCTCAGACAGAGAAAATTCCCAAAGAGATGGAAAATGGCACATGTAGTTATCATAAAGAAAGGACCAGATAAGGATCCTGCAGAAGTGAAATCTTACAGGCCAATTTGCCTGCTGGATATATTTGGCAAAATACTGGAGAAATTGCTGGCTGACAGATTGACAGCACACCGAGTGTTGTGCGGGATGAGTGACAGGCAGTTCAGGTTCAGGCCGGGGCGGTCGGCATCTGATGCAATCGCCCTGGCGGCCGAGGTCTGTGGCTCGATCCCGCACAAATACGTGGTTGGCATCATGGTTGACATCAGTGGCGCCTTCGACAACCTGTGGTGGCCTTCGCTCTTCTCCTGCCTGCGGGAGAAAGAGTGTCCAGGGCCGCTATATGGTTGCCTGAGGAGCTATTGCGAGGATCGAGAGGTCTGGCTATCATCCTCTAGCGAAAGAGTTGGAAAGACAATTACTAAAGGATGTCCCCAAGGTTCCGTCTTAGGACCCCTCTTCTGGGACATCCATATGGAGCCTTTGTTAGATAGTTTACAACAGAGTGAAGAGGTGCTAGAGGTGATAGCCTATGCAGATGACCTCCTCCTGTTGGTTGGCGGCCGCAGCCGCGAAGACATTGAACCGAAAATAGAGACAGCATTAGATAAACTCCAACAGTGGTGCCACACGACTAAAATGACGATATCGCCCAGCAAATCTACTTACCTCCTGCTAAAAGGACATCTCATTAGAAATCCGACTGTCAGAATAGACGGTTCACCAGTTCTCAGACGACGTGAGACACGCTACCTAGGAGTCATCATTGACGAGAGGTGGAGTTTCGGAAAACACATTGATACCGTCACCCAGAGAGCCCTTCAGATACTAAACAGCCTCATCTCAATAGGCCATAAAAGATTCCATCTTCCTCCACACCTAATCAGACTTTATCACAACAGTATCCTAACCTCAGTTGTGGGCTACGGCTCGGGAGTCTGGGAGTACAGGCTCACGAGGGTGGTGCCCGCCATGGCAGTGAGAAGGGTCCAGAGAAGCATGATACTAAGAGCTGTGGGTGCCTACAGAACATCACCAGGGGGGGCCCTATTAGTCATAATGGGGCTCTGCCCTCTGGACATAAAGATAAGGGAACAGGCGGCCTGGTATTGGGCCAAAAAGGGTAATTACGAGAAGATTGTAGATATTATGGGTATTAGGGTGGGGGATAAAAGAGAAATAAGGAAAAGAGGGGAGGAGCTCTGGCAGGAGACTTGGGTGATAGAAGAGGCTGGACGACAAACCTTCCAGTTTCTACCTGATGTGAGGGAACGCCTGGGAATGAAGTACTTCGAGCCTACACGAGGTCTGATTCACTTTCTCACTGGCCATGGACCCTACCCAACGTACTTATGTCGATTTGGGAAAAGGGCAACACCAGCGTGTGACTGTGGAGATCCGGAGGGTACACCCGAGCATGTTGTTTACGAATGTCCCCTCTTCAATGATGTCGCAAACACACTACGAGACAGACTTCCCAACCATGACACGTATCAACTGCTCAGACGAAAGGAAATTTTTCAGACCCTAAACACCTTGGCTAACGAGGTATCTCGAAAAGTTCTAATTGAATATCTAAGAGAGATATAGTAAATAACAAGGACAATAATCACCGATTTCGACCAAGAGCCCTATTCCCATGCCGCCTGTGCGTGAACTGGCCGACTTCATCCGAGTTGGAATCCGCCATGTGCAGGACTAGGGGGAGTAGGGATCAACCACCGATTATGACACACACCAGACATGACGTAGGATAAGTTAGTTTGTAGGACTTAGTTATAGGAAATTAGGATTGGTACTGCAGCGAATTATGTCGAGGCCTGCCCAGTGCCAGGGGCATGTTCTTCGGGATTAGCTCGATGAACAAGGCATATTATAGTAGCTTTATATTCTTACTGGCACACATGTGACGCTGCAGAATAAATATATAAATTCAATTAGTTATAGGAATTAGGTATAAACAGTAGATGTAGATATTAAATGCCCATTGTTGTTAATAACTGTAGCTCACAATAAAACTAAAAAACTAGCTGCACAATTTAATATAAATGTATAAGTGTTAGGACCCACTAATGAGCTAAGGAAGTGGGTTAACTTGTATAATTATAATGGTTATCTTAATAAAGAATTTTTTTTTAAACGGAGTCCCGACCAGAGATGGAAGGGACGCTTTTATTAGATCAAAACCAATCGGTCGGCTCGTCCAGTCCGTTTGCCTTGGTGACTCTGAATAACTTTGGGCTGATCGCATGGTCCTCGTACCGGCGACGCATCTGTCAAATGTCTGCCTTATCAACTGTCGATGGTAGGTTCTGCGCCTACCATGGTTATAACGGGAAACGGGGAATCGGGGTTCGATTCCGGAGAGGGAGCCTGAGAAACGGCTACCACATCCAAGGAAGGCAGCAGGCGCGCAAATTACCCACTCCCGGCACGGGGAGGTAGAGACGAAAAATAACGATACGGGACTCATCCGAGGCCCCGTAATCGGAATGAGTACACTTTAAATCCTTTAACGAGTATCTATTGGAGGGCAAGTCTGGTGCCAGCAGCCGCGGTAATTCCAGCTCCAATAGCGTATATTAAAGTTGTTGCGGTTAAAAAGCTCGTAGTTGGATTTGTGTCCCACGCTGTTGGTTCACCGCCCATCGGTGTTTAACTGGCACGTATCGTGGGACGTCCTGCCGGTGGGGTGAGCCGAAGGCGTGCGACCGCCTCGTGCGTGCTCGTGCGTCCCGAGGCGGACCCCGTTGAAATCCTACCAGGGTGCTCTTTATTGAGTGTCTCGGTGGGCCAACACGTTTACTTTGAACAAATTAGAGTGCTTAAAGGAGGCAAGCCCGCCTGAATACTGTGTGCATGGAATATTGGAATAGGACCTTGGTTCTATTTTGTTGGTTTTCGGAACCCGAGGTAATGATTAATAGGGACAGGCGGGGGCATTCGTATTGCGACGTTAGAGGTGAAATCCTTGGATCGTCGCAAGACGAACAGAAGCGAAAGCATTTGCCAAGTATGTTTTCATTAATCAAGAACGAAGGTTAGAGGTTCGAAGGCGATCAGATACCGCCCTAGTTGTAACCATAAACGATGCCAGCCAGCGATCCGCCGCAGTTCCTCCGATGACTCGGCGGGCAGCCTCCGGGAAACCAAAGCTTTTGGGTTCCGGGGGAAGTATGGTTGCAAAGCTGAAACTTAAAGGAATTGAAGGAAGGGCACCACCAGGAGTGGAGCCTGTGGCTTAATTTGACTCAACACGGGAAACCTCACCAGGCCCGGACACCGGAAGGACTGACAGATTGATAGCTCTTTCTTGATTCGGTGGGTGGTGGTGCATGGCCGTTCTTAGTTGGTGGAGCGATTTGTCTGGTTAATTCCGATAACGAACGAGACTCTTGCTTGCTAACTAGTCGCGTGGCATCCTTCGTGCTGTCAGCGATTACTTTTCTTCTTAGAGGGACAAGCGGCTTCTAGCCGCACGAGATTGAGCAATAACAGGTCTGTGATACCCTTAGATGTTCTGAAGGAATCAGCGTGTCTTCCTAGGCCGAAAGGTCGGGGTAACCCGCTGAACCTCCTTCGTGCTAGGGATTGGGGCTTGCAATTGTTCCCCATGAACGAGGAATTCCCAGTAAGCGCGAGTCATAAGCTCGCGTTGATTACGTCCCTGCCCTTTGTACACACCGCCCGTCGCTACTACCGATTGAATGAGTTAGTGAGGTCTTCGGACTGGTACGCGGCATCGACTCTGTCGTTGCCGATGCTACCGGAAAGATGACCAAACTTGATCATTTAGAGGAAGTAAAAGTCGTAACAAGCTTTCCGTAGGTGAACCTGCGGAAGGATCATTACCGACTAGACTGCATGTCGTTCGATGTGCGTGTCGTGTCGCGCAACCCGCTACCTGTACGGCGCACAGTAGCCGTGCGCTGCGTGCGGAACCACGCGTGCTTCTCAAAACTAACGGAATTGTTGTGTGGTACGAGCGCTGAAGCTCTGGAGCGGCTGGCCTGCGGCACCTGGCGCCTGGCGCCGGTTTTGAATGACTTTCGCCCGAGTGCCTGTCCGCTCCGGTGTGGAGCCGTACGACGCCCATCGGCCGTGAGGCCGTTGGACACAGAACGCTGGAACAGGGGCCGTCAAACGCCTCAGTCCCGCCTATGCAACTGTTTTGAAAGAGACAGTGGAAACTAAGAAAAGATCACCCAGGACGGTGGATCACTCGGCTCGTGGGTCGATGAAGAACGCAGCAAGTTGCGCGTCGACATGTGAACTGCAGGACACATGAACATCGACGTTTCGAACGCACATTGCGGTCCATGGATTCCGTTCCCGGGCCACGTCTGGCTGAGGGTCGGCAACGTATACTGAAGCGCGCGTCGTTTGCCCCGCTTCGGAGACCTGGGAGTGTCGTGGCCGCCTGTGGGGCCGGCCGCGTCTCCTTAAACGTGCGATGCGCGCCCGTCGCCTGGCGGTTCGCATACCGGTACTGTCTCGGTAGCGTGCACAGCCGGCTGGCGGTGTGGCGTGCGACACCAAGGCAAACGGACCGGACGAGCCGACGGATTGGTTTTGATCTAATAAAAGCGTCCCTCTCATCTCTGGTCGGGACTCTGTTTTTTTGTTTTTGTTTTTTTAAATTCTTTATTTCATCATTATTATGATACAAAGTAACCTACTACCTAATACATTAGTAGGTCCTATTTTTAACTATTTCTAAGTTTCTATCTGCAGCTATTATTGTGTTTAACACTACAGGTTTTACTACAATCCATCACCATTATGGGGGGAGTGTTTTGCTACTATGTTATGCTATGTTATTATTTGTCTGATGTTACCTAATTATTATACTACTCTACCTGCAGCGTTACAGGTGTGCCAGAATACAATACAAACCTAAATCTTTTTGGCCATTCCCACTGAGCTAATCCCAGTGGGAGTGCCCCTGGCACTGGGCTGGCCGGTGACGTAGTCGCTGCAGTTCTATACTATTTCTATTATCTTAATTTGATCTTATAACTAACCTTAATCTAATGTCATATTCGGTGCTTAGTCAAATCCTATTCCGAAGACCTGGCAGATTCCAGTCGTGAAGCGACTGGCCTGTTCCACGTCCCGGCGGAACAGGGGGGTGTACGCGACAAGTCTGGTGTTTATTTAATGATTGTTACGTAAATATTCTTTGAGGACTTTATTCGAAATTACATTTGTTAGTTGATTTAGAACGTTGAAGGTGTTTTCATGCCGGAGCAGGTGGTACGTGTCGTTGTTCGGCAATTGTTCCCTTAATTGGTGTGCAACATTGTCAAAGAGGGGACACTCATACACCACATGGTCTGGAGTGCCCTGCACTGCTCCACAGTCACACGCTGATGTTGCCCTTTTCCCAAACCGACAGAGATATGTCGGGTAGGGTCCGTGCCCAGTAAGAAAGTGCAGCAGTCCCTTTGACGGTTTGATGTGGGTAAGTTCAAGGCGTTCCTTTATGCTTGGAACCAGCTCGTGCGTTCTTCGGCCAGTTTCATCACTATCCCAGAGTTCCTGCCACAATTCCATACCCCTTCTTTTGATGCTTGATTTATCCCCTACATATACCCCCATAATTTCTTCTATTTTCTTCCTTCTATTTTTCTTGATCCAGTACCAGGTGGCCTGTTCCCTAATTTTTATGTCCAATGGACATAATCCCATCAGTACTGAAAGTGCCCCTCCTGGAGTTGTTCTGTATGCGCCTACTGACCGTAGGAGCATATTTTGCTGCACTCTTCTTACGGCCATGGCAGGCATGACCCTCGTGAGTCTGTGTGCCCAGATCGCTGACCCGTAGCCTACTATGGATGTGAGGATGCTATTGTGATACAATTAAATAAGATCAGGTGGGAGGTGAAATCTTTTGTGCCCTATTCCAATTAAGTTGTGTAGTACTGTAAGTGATTATTGTGTCACTGTGTCTATATGTGATGCGTAGTTCCACCTCTCGTCGATGATGACACCAAGATACAGCGCTTCTCGGCGCCTGAGGATTGGTAGGCCATTTATTCTAACAGTAGGATTTCTTATAAGTTGACCCTTGAGCAGCAAATAGGTTGACTTACTGGGTGCTATAGACACCTTTGTTTTATGACACCATGTGGTCAGTATTGTGATAGCTCTTTCTACTTTTGGCTCCAAATCTTCGCGGCTATGGCCGCCGACCAGCAGGAGGAGGTCATCTACGTAGGCTATGACCTCTACCACATCTTCACTGCTCTTTAGTTCTTCTAAGAGTGGTTCCATATTTATGTCCCAAAAGAGTGGCCCCAGGACGGATCCCTGAGGACACCCCTTGGTGATTTTCTTACTGACTTTGCCACTAGGGGCCGATAGCCAAACCTCCCTGTCTTCACAATAGCTCCTCAGACAGCCATATAGCAGCCCTGGGCATTCTTTCTCCCGCAAGCAGGAGAAGAGCGAAGGCCACCACAGGTTGTCAAAGGCGCCACTGATGTCCACCATGATGCCAACTATGTACTTGTGCGGGGCGGAGTCACAGACATCCGCGGCCAGGGCGATCGCGTCAGACGCCGACCGCCCTGTCCGAAAACCGAACTGTCTGTCACTCATCCCGCACAGGACCCGGTGTGCAGCCAGCCTGTCTGCCAGCAACCTCTCAAAGAGCTTGCTCAACAAGTCCAATAGACATATAGGTCTGTATGACTTGGCTTCTTTGGGGTCTTTGTCTGGGCCTTTTTTAATTATGACTACATTCACCTTCTTCCATATTGAAGGGAATGTCTGAAGCCGTAGACATTCGTTGTATACCTGAGTGAGAGGTGCCACCAGCTGGGGGGCGAGGTACTGTATTATTTCCGCAATAATGCCGTCTGGGCCAGGAGCCTTACCTTTTTTGAGACCTTTTATTTGGGAGCTTACCTCTTCTTTGGAGAAGTGGTAGACAACACGATTGTTTTCATAGACCCGTTGGTTCTCTCGTCTTACTCTCTGCTGTTCTTCTGAGTCATCTTCCTCTCTATCGTCAGGCAACAGGGCACGGAGTAGGGCCTCCGCAGTTTCCTGCCAGGCCTCCGTCATCCGGTCCCCGTCCCTGACGGTAGATAACACCATAGGTGATTTAATTTTTTCTCTAACTATTTTATAAGGTAATCCCCAGGGGTCCGTAGCCAATTGGCTTTGCACATATTTCTCCCAGCTCCACATCCTGACAGCCTTGAGTTCCTGTTGGAACTGTTCTTTGGCTCCTCTGTATATCTGCAACCAGCGCTGTTTTTCATGCCAGACGACACACCGCTGGTAATACCTCCTCGCCCTCCATACTGCCTGGCGCATTTGCCCCAGTTCGGCTGACCATGGTGAAGGGGAGGCCGCGACGGCCCTCCTCCTGGTTGGTACAGCTGCCTTTACTGCCCTAATTATCGCACTTGTTAGATCTTTGGTATATTCTTCCACGTTGACATCACCCTCCAGTAACGCAGGAATGTCACACTCCCTCGCCAGGCGGTCCCAGTCGGTTTTGTTGTAGTTTAGCTACGTTTCCCACCCCATGTCCCAGTGGCACTCGCTGTCTCCTATGATGAATGTTATCATGTTGTGGTCGCTAGTGGTGATCTGATCCCACACTGTCCAATTCGATAATTTTGTTGCTAGGTTTGGTGTTACCAGTGTAACATCAATGTTTGTATCATGTCCTCCCCCCTCCGGTGTAGGTGGGAGGGTTTCCCTGTTTGTTAGCGACTATGAATTGTAATGACATGATTGTATCGACAGCTTTCTCTCCTCTGTCATCCTGAGTACCACTGAACCACAGGGGGGATTTTGCATTGATGTCTGCAGTCACAAGAATTTTTTGTTCCCGCAACGCCGTGGCAATTTGGACAAGCTTATCCAGAAATTCATCAATTTGTCTTCCATAATGGAAGTACATGTTAACTAGGTATAGTAATCCTGTAGGTGAGTGAAGCTCCACGACGTTGCAATGGTCATCCGAAAATTGTGCTAATGTGGTGGCTCTTAACGCTTTATTTATGATTATAACCGCGGCCCTTGGTTCCGCTCCACTGTAGATTGGTTGCCAGTTGACTGCGGTGAACGGGATCCGGCCAGCCAGGGAGTATGGCTCCTGTATGCAGAGTACGTCTAGACTCCTCTCCTCCACCACTTTCCGGAGTTCCTGCAGGACCAGTTTACTATTATGAGTGTTTACCTGTCCCACTCTTAACTGGCTCACGTGGGAAGTATGTGTGTATATGAGACTCTGGCCAGTTTTTGCGCCAGTCGTGCGCTATTCTGCCGTTTGTGATGACAGACTGGTTGTATAACTCATTGAGGTCGAATTTTTCATTTCGCCTTTCAAACACTTTCTTAATCAGGTCTCGCAGGGCTCCGAAGTCTGTGGGGAGATTCATTCTCTGGAGCTGTATAATGTCTACAGCCTCCATCATTGGGAAGGTGATGTCTCTGCCGTATTCGTGGCCGACACGCACCACGTGCCTCAAGGCTGTTATGAGGGTGGCCGGCTCCTCCAGCCTAGACAGCTGCAAGGCGTGCTCCAGGTTGGGGTAAATCCTGGCAGGATCTATTCCCGGCCCTCATTCAGTCTGTGGGCTTGTTGATGTGCCAATGCTTATCGCTACACTAGTGCTACTTATTTTATTTACTTGCACTAGCTCTTCCCGCATTAATAACTTCCCTACCACAGGATGCCCAAGTGGTCGTTCTTGGTCTTTAGGCGACCTTTGTCCCCGATTCGGAGGGGGGGGGGGGTGCATCATTGTCATCACAAGGATCTGTTTGAATACAGACATCTTTCATTGTGATGATGAGGTGTTGTGGCCCGGTAATCTTCTGTATAAATTCTCTGAATTTGTTGGCCCTTATTGCATCCCTCAGCCTCTTGCTTGGAGACTTTCTTTTGGGCTTCCTGTTCCCATTTAGGGACTCAGCCATAATCAATTCGAGCTATAAGTCTCTGCTCGAGCATCCTGTAGGTAGGGCAGTTTCTGCCAGTGGTGTTACATGATTTTTTGCCTCTCTTTGTGCAGGGTATACAGATTCCGGCTTTACTGCAGTTTTTCCTCGTGCGATCTTCAGCCCCACACCTGGAGCAGGCCGGCATCCTTTCACAGTGCTTATGTATGTGGTCTAACTCGCCACAGTTGTGGCATCTGTGAACTACTAGGTAGTCCCGTACGTTTATAGCGTGAAAACCTAAATAGATTCTCCCCATAGTGGTGATTTTGCGCCACATCTTTCCAGAGACCTCGGCAACATGATGTACGACGTCACGCTCCCGGGGCCCTGTTTTGAAGCGTAATTTAAAGTCATTTCTGAACGTTTCCCACTCTGTGTCATCGAAATTCTGATTATATAACGTCTCATATATATCTGATTCCGTTAAAGCTACTGGTACATCATAGAGGATCACCAGCGGATTTCGCTTTTTAGGTGGTTCGCACTTGACTGCTGTATTCAATTTGGTGTTTTTTAGGATTTTCTCTCTATCTTCCTCTGTCGCAACATCAACTACTACCACGTTTTTAGTTGCCTTAACTTTGTTTATTTTAATTTTGTCTCTAGCAGGGTCAATTGTTGTCGTGAATATTTCTTGTACCTTTTTTACTGTTTGTCCGGGCAGGGGTCTTAAGAAGACCGCCGTGTCCGGCCTTCTTGTGAAATTAGCTATTGCTTCCTTGGTAGGTTGAGTTTTTGTGGCTGCTTGTACAGCCACTGCAGCCCACGTCTTGGTTGGTTGCTGTCTTAGTCTGTTATTCTCTTTTTCTAATTCTTCGAGCCGCCCCTCAAGCTTTGCACTTGCAATGGCCCAAGCGGCGAGCTCATTTTTAACTGCCAGAACTGCAGCCTGGCTGATTTTGCCATTTTTCACACTCGAATCCAGAATCTGATTAATTTTGGTGTGTCTCTCGAGTGTGGTTTGCACATTCTGTTCCGCTTCCTCCTGTGAGGCAGGAACAGTCGCGATCGACGCCCTCGAGGTCGCACTAGAGTCACTCGTCTCTGATTCAGCCATGTTTAGACGAGTGAAAGAAAAGGATGGGAGCCCGTCTCTTGCCCCGGACCAGCTCCTCTGGCATGGGGACTTCTGCAGCTCGCCCACCAACCTCGCCCCTAGGTCAAGGGCACTCCAGAGCTGCTGGGTTCAGAGCGCCGTTGCCAGCGCCCTGGTCCCCGTCGAAGGCCTCGTCGCCGACGATTTCACTCGACGCTCCTCGGCAAGTGCACCCCGCACTCCGGAGAGGCGGATGCACCCCTCGCCCTTCGCCGCCTACTAGCCCAAGTTTCCACCTGAAGGCCAGGGACCCACTCCTACTCAGGTGGTGGGTCGGTCCCCCAGTCGTTCGGCGGTCTGGGCCCATCTAACCTGGCCCAGGCGATGTCACCACCTCCTGGGTTTGGCAGAACTCGCCCCGGTTACCCAGGGGCGCGGTGAAGCACCCTTGCCGGCTCGCGCCGTGATCCCACGCCGACAAACGAAGTCGCCTGCGTGCAGAGCACCTGTTGGTCTGTGCCCTGCGAACAGAAAGGGACTGGTGTTCCGTCCCTCGACACAGCTCCCCCTGTGCCACGCACCCTTCGCTTTCGCATCGGGTTGGGTCGCAGCTCTCCCTTTTGTCGCAAGGCAAGATGCCAAGCTTAACATCTGGCACCACGGAAAGGCGGGAAGAGCCACTTGGGAAGGAGAGGCTATGGGAGACGCATCTCTTCCCCTCTGAGGATTGCCGCGGCACACCCGACTGGAAGCGATACGCACCAGTGCGAGCTCCCGTGCCTTACGGCGCGCCGACAACGGGCGGGCCCGCGCCGAACGCGCCGTCAAGCGACAGACCTCACGCCAGACTCGGGACTCTGTTTGCATGTATTAGCTCTAGAATTACCACAGTTATCCAAGTAACGTGGGTACGATCTAAGGAACCATAACTGACTTAATGAGCCATTCGCAGTTTCACCTTAATGTGGCTTGTACTGAGACATGCATGGCTTAATCTTTGAGACAAGCATATAACTACTGGCAGGATCAACCAGGGAGCTGCGTCAACTAGAGCTGAGCAGCCGGCCACCCGGGAGTGTGTCCCGGGGACCCGCACGAACACGCAAGCGTCCGCTCAATTATTCTGCAAACAGGAGGAGGCTGAGCTCCCCTGCACAATACACCTCGAAACCCTCTCAGGTCCCGGCGGCGCGCAGCGCCGTCCTAAGTACTTGGTCGGGTTCGAGAGAGGCGCAATCGCCCGGAGTTCGGCGAGTAGACGCTTTAGGTGCGACCACACGTGCTCCCAACTGAGCTTGCCGCTGCCGACAGAGGCCCGGGAGCGTGCTGTCGTGGCATTGCCGGCGGGAGACAACACGCGCCAACTACGGTGATCGGCAGCTCCAACGCCAGCGCCACAGAAGGACAAAAGCCCCACTTGGGTGCCGAAGCGAACTCTCCCAGCACAGCGCACGTGCCAACACGTCCGCACAGCTGCGATACAAACCACCAGCGAGAACCGCTGGGGCGACCGAGCAGCAGACGGCGTCGTAGCGCCGAGTGCCGGGCGGCGGCGCATCCTCAACGCACACAGTCCTCAATCGGACCAGCACACTGCAGATGTCCACCGCGCTTCGCACCGGGCCCGCGAGAACCTACTTTAGCCGCACGGCGCCGCGCGCAGGGCGCGCCGGCGCGCAGCTGCGCCGCCTGCCGCGTCCTTCGGCCGGCGCGCCTGCCACTGGCCGCCCCCACCAGCCGGCTGTAGCCGGCCAGCATGCCGGGCGGCCCCCCCTCACCGGCCGGGGACGGTCCCACCCATCCACCGCCGCGTATCGCTTCACACCCAGATGCTATTCACGTTCGTGGGCATCGCTGAAACAACCGGTTAGTAGCTCAACCGATCGTCGCCATCACTGTTTCACCTCTAGCGAGAACAACCGCACCACACTGGGTTACCAGTTGTTCATATGCGTAACTTCACCAGCAAACGTAGACGTCCATTGCCATTTGCAAATTCAACGATTATTGCATGCCTGTGTCACGTGTCACGACACACTACATCTGCCCACATACACGCAACAAAATGTGCACGCCTAGAGAACACGTGGAAGGTGGCCCCCGTACGTATGCGATGTCCATTGCGCGACCGACTGTCAACCGGCCACTGTAGCATATCGCAGATGTGGAACGCGGTGCACCATGCTATCACGTTGTGTGAGAAGAAACGACTACGTCTGAATACACGCGCCACTACATCAACAGACGGCTCATGGTGATCGCCTTCCAGGGCGTCCGTTCCTCCCACAAGTCTCTATGACGTACCACACTACACTCCAGCTCTTATAGGGAGACGACACGTAGCTGAGTGCACAACATTTGGTCCGTATGGTTCGCCGTTCGTGGGCACAGTCGTTGTACGGTCACACATGTGCCACGGTGTATCATTCAGTACATAAGGACCGATGTGCAGTACAGTGTGTGGTTTAGGCATACGACATCACCGGACAGTTGACACAGGCCGTACCAGAACGTAGACTGAGTGCTTCGGCATGCGAATGCCAGTGAACAGCTGCGAAGGGCATTGAACATGCAAACTCCTCACCGACCAGTTTGCGAAGGCAGGGGGGAAGAGGGGGGGCATGTACGTCTTGCTGCCATCCACATTACAGTGTATAGCAGGAGCATATGGAAAGTAAGCAACACTTGCAAGGTGTTTAACATGAAGCGATACACAGGGGACCGGGCAGTGCGAGTAGCGAACAATATTGCGAGGGTTGCGGTTAGGCAACACTACACTAATTTAGGTACATTCCCATTATTCTTCTTACTTTGTCATAATCTCTTTTATTTAACCAGTAAATTGCTGCATGTTGTCTAATTTTAAGGTGAAGGGGGCAAAGTCCCATAATCACACAGAGAGCATCTGTAAGTGTGGTGCCAAATGCACCCACACACCGTAAGATGACGTTTCGCTGTATACGCTTTATTTGCAATGCTGGCCTAATCTGCACAAGTCTGTGGGCCCAGACACTGGAGCCATACCCCACAACAGGCACAAGAATGCTGTTATTGTACATGTGTGTTGCTGCCGGTGGCAGGTGAAATCGTCGTTGTGCGATACTTATCAGTTTATTAAACAGTGTTATGGCTTTAGATGCTACATATGCAATGTGTGGAGCATAGCTCCAGGTTTCATCGATGAGGACGCCCAGGTATCTAGCAGATCTTGCTCTGACTACCATACGGTTTTCTAATCTTATAACCGGATCTCGTGCAAGTCTTCCCTTCAGTAACATGTAGTTTGACTTGTGTGGTGCCAAGTGAAGCTTGGACTGTTTGCACCATTGCGTCAAGATTTCCGATACCCGAGCTGTTTTTTCCTCGATCGCCGCGCAACTGTCTCCGTCAACAAGGACGAGAAGGTCATCTGCATACGCAATGACTCCCAGTACCATGTTGCTCTCGTCCAGGGTTATCAACAAGGGATCCATGTTGATATCCCAGAACACTGGTCCACAAACTGAACCCTGTGGGCAGCCCTTTGTAATATTTTTCGACACCACGGCACCAGGAGCCGTTATTTTGGCGACTCTGTTCCGGGAATAGTCCTTTAGACAACCATAAAGCGCCACCGGGCACTCCATCTCCCGTAACCGAGAGAAGAGGGCCGGCCACCACAGGTTGTCAAAGGCTCCGGAAATGTCTACCATGATCCCCAGAACATAGTTCTTCATAGATGAGTGCACAATACTGACTGCCTGATTTATGGCATCGGATGTTGATTTGCCTTTTCGAAAGCTGTATTGCAGGTTACTCATACCATGCAGAATTCTATGGCTCGACAGTCTAGACACCAACAATTTCTCGAAGGTCTTTCCCATTACATCTAACAGGCAGATCGGTCTGTATGATTTGGGGACCATGGGGTCCTTGTCCAGGTCCTTTTTTGTAATTACAACTTCTCCTATTTTCCAAGTGGTTGGGAAGGTTCGCGTCTCCAGGCATCTGTTGTAAATCTTTGCTAACACCGGGGCCAGCTTGGATACAAGATGCTGCACGACCTCTGCAGGAATTGCATCTGGTCCCGCGTGCTTTTCGTTTTCCGAAGGACAAGATGGCGTTCGCCACCTCCTCTGGTGAGGAGGGGGTATACCTGTGTTACGTTGTGGTATTCGTGTTCGTCTTATTGCCTTAGTGCCAGTTGCATCTTATCGTCTGAGTCAGGTCAGTCGTCAGGTAGAAGCGCACGAAGTAGCTCCTCGGCCGTTTCCAGCCAGTTGGTCGTCATTTGGTCCGAGTCTCCTATTGTGACAGTAGAGAGATGCATTGGTGAGTGTATTTTTTCACGTAATATTTTATACGGTATACCCCATGGATCAAGAGCCAAGTGAGACGTTACAAAGTCTTCCCAACTCTGTTGGCGATGTAGGAGTAGGGTTTCTTTAAATATGCCTTTTTTCTGTCTGTATATGGTGAGATGATACTGTCTTTCCTCCATGGTGAAAGACCTTTAGTAATTGCGGCGCGCCCTTCTCATAGACTGCCGGAGCCTAGTTAGCTCTGGAGTCCATGGAGAAGTCATCTTACGGATGAGACGCCTCCCCATCGGTATTGCCACGGCGACAGCCGCCCTGATTGAAGCTGTTAAGGCCTCGACGGCCTCCTCTACATCAAGGTCTCCGTCTTCCAACTCTGGAGGATTAAATTCCGCCTCTAGGAGGTCCCAATTGGCTCTCCCGTAATCAAGCTGCATGGTCCACCTCTCTGGTGCCTGTTGTAGTTCATGTACCAATGTAAATTCGATAGTGTTGTGATCACTTGTTGTATGATTTTCTAATACGTGCCAGTCATGAATTTTATTTGTGATATTGATAGAACTTAACGTGACATCAATATGTGAAGCTGCCCCAGCTCTACTCCTGTAAGTAGGAGGATTGCCGGGGAGATTCACCACATTTAAATTAAATTCCATAATCACATCCTCAAGGGCAATGCCCCTTGGGTCCTGTACTCGGCTGTGCCAGAGAGGAGACTTAGCATTGCTGTTCATCGAGATTATAAATGACTTCCCCTGTAGGGCTCGCAATATGGTATTAAGCTGCCTTAGGTAAATTTCAATTGGGTCTCGAAACTGACAATAAATGTTAATCAGGTACCAAAACGAGTTTTGATGATTTACTTCTACAACTATTATGTGTTCTGTGCAGAATTGTGTTAGCACTGTGGTTTTTATCATATTGTTAAGAATAACTACAGCTGTCATTGGAGTCTGTCCAAATGTTATTACTTGTGCTGTAACGGAAAAGCCCAAGGTCCTCCCAGAGGCAGTGTTTGGTTCTTGTATTAGTACTACGTCTATTTTGTTTTCTTCTGAAAGTCTACACAGCTCCTGCATAACCAGGGAGCTCTTCATTGCATTGACTTGGTAGCACTTAATACGTGTCTGGATATCTAGTATATACCATGCTATTCGGCCAGGTCTGGACAGGATCATATGATATCCTCCCATACATCTTTACTAGTTCGTCATAAGTTTTCGTGAGATCGAATTTCCTTCCCCGCCTCGCATATACTTTGGTGACTAATTCTTTTAATTGTTCAAAATCTTGGGGGATATTTACCGCCGCTAGCTGGACGCAGTCCACATCCTCCAGAGTTGGAAATGTGATCTTGTTTCCTCTCAGGTGCCCAGCTCTGACCAACTGCCTCAGGGCAGCCATCATCAGTGCTTGATTTTCTAACCTACCAAGCTGCAATGTCTCACTACAGATATTTTATGTGTTCCCTGGCGGGCATGTATTGTATTTAGCTGTATTTACAGTTACAGAGCCATCACCGGTCAGTTCAACTACAGTTTTGTTATTAGCTGCTATGTACAAAGAACCATCACCAGAGGTTAATTGTTTCACACTTTTGTTGTTATCTACTTTGTGCCCACTGCCTCTTAACTGACGATTGTCGGTGTCTTCTGCTGAAGGCGCCAGCGGCGTCGTCTCCAAGGCTAGTAGGGGGACCCCAGCCAGGCGGGAGTCTCGCGCCTCACCTTCCTCTGCCTTCATTAATGAAGCTGGGAGGCTTCTCCTGGCCAGGAAAGACCCGGCTTGACAGGAGAAGTCGGTTGTCGGTGGCCGCACTGGTGGAACCGGGAGAGTATTAAGTGCTCCCCTCCTCCACCTCCTCGGCCATTTTGGTTGGAGGCCGCCTCTTGGTAGCCAGGAAGGACCCGGCTTGGCAGGAGGATTCCGTCGTTTGTGGCTGCACTAATGGAACCGGGAGAGTATAGATACTCCCCTCCTTCGCCTCTGTGGTCGCTGTGGCTGGCGGGAATCCCCCAGCAGCCGGGACAGACCCGGCACGGCAGGAGGAGTCTGATGTCTGCAGCCGCACCGGCGGAATGGGGAGAGTGCTGACACTCCCCTCCGTCGCCTCGGCAGCCGCCGTCGCCGGTGATTTATGTTTTGTTATATTATAACTAGTCGCCATAGTCAGTTCTTTGTATAAGTCTTTGTATTAGTAATTTATTCGTTAGGCACTCCTTCCCTGGAGTGTGGCACGTTCTTTTTCTATATTTACAGGGGATGCAGACAGGTGTTTGTTTTGTACAGTTTCTTTTGTCATGACCTTCCTCTCCACAATTGTGACAGACTGGTGATTCAAACGTACAGTATTTTGCAACATGGCCATAATTCTGGCATTTGGAACATTTGGCCAATGCTGTATAGTCCTTTTTGGGTATCGCATTGTACCCTATGTACAGTCGGTTCGTCTTAACTATTTCTTTCCTAAGGTCGGGGGCTATCTCCACCGCATGGTGTACGGTTGATCTGTCCCGAGGGAGTAGATAGGGACATTTTTTTTTTTCATTGAATACAACATAAGACCTGCTACCTGGAAATTACTAAAGCAGGTCATATACAAGGAATTATTACATTAATGGCACGTGTGAATTACATAATTATTTTATTTTTCAGCCTTCTTAGCCTCACGTCTGAGTTGCCCGTCCCTAGGGCCGTGGACCCGGGCTGCTACTACATGCCAAACCACCTCCAATACAATTTTTCAAATAATTAATTTTTATTATGAAAGCCTAACTACCAAGAAAATAGACTGGAGTGTATAGAGGAAATTAGGAGAAGTGTAAAAGACCCATCACCAACCTAACCTACCCCAAGATGTAATACAATTCAGCAATTGCCTTTACTATCAAATCTGTGCCTCATGTACACTTGCCAAGGTCTAGGTAGATCTTCAAGACCTGGCATCCCATGAAGCACCGATGTTGTGTAGCATCCTGAAAGAAAAATACATCCTGTCCCTATAGCCACGACATGGAAAACCTCTGAGTAATCTCTGGCAAACATCTTGTCATGACGACCCAGGATGTGTGCCAACCATATATTGTTTAGCATGAAATTATCCACAATTAAAACACAATCATAAATATACTAAGTGTAGTGCAACATAGAAAATGCCTGAGCTACTTGCTAAACTAGGTTAGACCATATTTTATCTAGCGTGAAATCAATCATCCACAATTAAAACATAATCATAAATGTTCTAGGTGTAATGTAGCATCGAGAATGCCTCAGTTACTAGCTAAACTAGGTTAAACACTACTCTATATATAATTTTTTCATCGCCGTGAATCCCGTCGCAGCACCCCGCCGTCGCGATGCCCGTCGCTGCCATCTACCTCGTCGCCAGACTCAGAGGAAACATGTTCATGCACTCGACGATCCGCCAGATAGGCAGCCCGCGCACGGCCACGCGGAGAGTACCGTAAGAAGCGACGGCGATTGTGAATGTTCATTGGTACTGATGGGGTTCGTTCTGTAGCATTTCCTTCATCTGGGGAATTTCCACGCCGTGCTCTCGTCGCCGCTGCAGGTCCCAGGGCTGCAGGATCTGCGCGTCGCCGTCGATCCGTTCTTCTTGCTGCCTGCTGTGCTGCTCTTCCCCCTGCCATCACATACACACGCATCTGCTTAGCAGAAAACTAATCTGACAGCACACGCAGTACTTCTCACGCGTCTACGTCTCGCACGATTTCAGACACATTCTTACTACGTAAAATGTGAAGTAATTCCGTTGCTGCATCATTTCCTTGACACATATATACCATGTGTTCCGGATCTCCCTCAACACCACACATACAGCTATTATTATCTGAACTACTGATTTTATATAAGTAAGTGGGATATGGACCATGTCCAGTAAGAAAATGGACCATACCCCTACTCACATTTACACTCCTGGAAATTGAAATAAGAACACCGTGAATTCATTGTCCCAGGAAGGGGAAACTTTATTGACACATTCCTGGGGTCAGATACATCACATGATCACACTGACAGAACCACAGGCACATAGACACAGGCAACAGAACATGCACAATGTCGGCACTAGTACAGTGTATATCCACCTTTCGCAGCAATGCAGGCTGCTATTCTCCCATGGAGACGATCGTAGAGATGCTGGATGTAGTCCTGTGGAACGGCTTGCCATGCCATTTCCACCTGGCGCCTCAGTTGGACCAGTGTTCGTGCTGGACGTGCAGACCACGTGAGACGACGCTTCATCCAGTCCCAAACATGCTCAATGGGGGACAGATCCGGAGATCTTGCTGGCCAGGGTAGTTGACTTACACCTTCTAGAGCACGTTGGGTGGCACGGGATACATGCGGACGTGCATTGTCCTGTTGGAACAGCAAGTTCCCTTGCCGGTCTAGGAATGGTAGAACGATGGGTTCGATGACGGTTTGGATGTACCGTGCACTATTCAGTGTCCCCTCGACGATCACCAGTGGTGTACGGCCAGTGTAGGAGATCGCTCCCCACACCATGATGCCGGGTGTTGGCCCTGTGTGCCTCGGTCGTATGCAGTCCTGATTGTGGCGCTCACCTGCACGGCGCCAAACACGCATACGACCATCATTGGCACCAAGGCAGAAGCGACTCTCATCGCTGAAGACGACACGTCTCCATTCGTCCCTCCATTCACGCCTGTCGCGACACCACTGGAGGCGGGCTGCACGATGTTGGGGCGTGAGCGGAAGACGGCCTAATGGTGTGCGGGACCGTAGCCCAGCTTCATGGAGACGGTTGCGAATGGTTCTCGCCGATACCCCAGGAGCAACAGTGTCCCTAATTTGCTGGGAAGTGGCGGTGCGGTCCCCTACGGCACTGCGTAGGATCCTACGGTCTTGGCGTGCATCCGTGCGTCGCTGCGGTCCGGTCCCAGGTCGACGGGCACGTGCACCTTCCGCCGACCACTGGCGACAACATCGATGTACTGTGGAGACCTCACGCCCCACGTGTTGAGCAATTCGGCGGTACGTCCACCCGGCCTCCCGCATGCCCACTATACGCCCTCGTTCAAAGTCCGTCAACTGCACATACGGTTCACGTCCACGCTGTCGCGGCATGCTACCAGTGTTAAAGTCTGCGATGGAGCTCCGTATGCCACGGAAAACTGGCTGACACTGACGGCGGCGGTGCACAAACGCTGCGTAGCTAGCGCCATTCGACGGCCAACACCGCGGTTCCTGGTGTGTCCGCTGTGCCGTGCGTGTGATCATTGCTTGTACAGCCCTCTCGCAGTGTCCGGAGCAAGTATGGTGGGTCTAACACACCGGTGTCAATGTGTTCTTTTTTCCATTTCCAGGAGTGTATATGTCGCATCCGGTGTCGTTTCCTGATATCCGGGAAAATTTCATACACTTGTCTACCCGTGTCGATGTTGTCCCAGATTTGTTGCCACTCTCTGTCCATCCAGTGTTTGAGCTCTAATTTGTTTTCAATTCTCGCACCTGTAATTGCCTCTACTTTGTCAGCTTTGCCCCTCCGCAGCCAGTAAAGGGCTCCTCGACGCCTGATTTGTAAGTCTACAGGGTATAGATCTAGGATCACCAACAGTGCCTCCACTGGCGTGGTTTTGAAGGCTCCTGTCATTCTAATGAGAACACTGCGTTGCATTCTTCTCAGATGCCTAACTGGTTGCACCTGTCGCAGCTTATGTGCCCAGGCACTTGCCCCAAATGACACAATCGACATTAGGATAGCCTCATGATAAATTCTAACAACATTAATGGGTAGTTTGTAATTGGAGGTAGCAATCGTACAGATCTTGTTCATAAGGTTCAATGCCTTCTCGCACACCAATTTAATGTGTGCACTAAAGTTCAGCCCCTCATCAAGGTGCAGCCCAAGATATCTACAAACTATCTCCCTGCTAATTGGAGTGCCTTGCAGTTTTATGGATGGACCCCTACCTGCAGATAATTTACCTTTTAACAATATGTATTTAGTTTTACTAACCGCTATTTGAAGTTTATTGTATGTACACCACTCACTTACAGTTTTTAAGACTGTAGTTGCTCGATTTTCAATTAAATTTCTAGAATCCCCAGTTATGATTACGAGCAGGTCGTCTGCATATGCTATTATACCAGCTACGTTTTCGTTATTTTCCAATATTTCCAAGAGTGGTTCTGTCAAAACATCCCAGAATATAGGGCCACAAATGGAGCCCTGGGGGCATCCCTTACTAATGTGCCTTATTATTGTGTGTTCTGGTGATCTCCATATTACCCTTCTATCCTTACAGTAATCAAGCATCGACATGTATAAGCACTTTGGAGTTCTTAGTCTCGCGGTCTTGCGAACAGCGAAGGCCAGAACAGATTATCGAAAGCACCCTGTATGTCAATCGTCACACCGATAACATACTTCGCCTGCGAGGTTGAAGTTATGTGTAATGCTTGATTAACTGCATCATCTATCGACCGTCCAGCCCGAAAACCGTACTGACATTGGTTGAGCCCGTAGAGCTCCCTATGATCGCTCAGCCGTCCGCACAACAACCGTTCCTGGACCTTCCCCATAGTGTTCAGCAGGCAAATTGGACGGTAACTCTTCACGAATTTCAGATCTCTATCTTCCCCTTTTTTGATAATGGTTGCCACAGCGATCTTCCATACCTTTGGTACTCTTCCCTGCAAGAGGCACTCATTAAAAAGAGCTATTAGATATGGCACGATTTTACTTTTCAGTTGTTGTAACGTTTCTGCTGTGATCTTGTCTATTCCGGGGGATTTATTTTTCTTCATGGTGTCAATAGCACGACTCACTTCCTCCTGAGCAAATGGTACAACCACTCCTTCATCTGGATACTCTTCTTGCATCTTCTGTCTCAAGAGTGCCTGGTGTTCATTATCTGAAGCCGGATCATCACTTGGGAGTAAACTTTCCATTAAATATTCTGCCGAATCTCGCCACCCTGATGTAGTAGAACCATCTGCCTTCTGAAGCGTCGACAAGATGAGAGGTGTCTTAAGCTTCTCACTCACGATTTTATATGGTAAGCCCCATACATTAGTTCGAAATTCCTTTTTAACGAAGGTTTCCCAGTGCTTTGTTCTCGTATTGATTAATTCCTCCTTATAAACTGCTTTGATTTCCCGATAAATTAGCAACCTTCTCTGCTTCTCTCTGTCACCGAGAGACCTCTGATATGCGCGCCGTGCCCTACAAACATTTCTCTTTAATTCTGTTAGTGTGGAACTCCATGGCACTTTCGAGCCGCGAAAGAATGGACGCTTAGGTATGAAGGTATTCATAAGGTTTTGTATATGGACCTGTATTGCTTCTGCTGTCGAATCAATGTCAAAGCCATTTCCCTCCGGCACCTGCAGTTGAAACTCCTCCCTCATGCGCTCCCATTCTGCTGTTTTATAATCGAAGTAGGTTCCTATATAATTCTCCTCCCTGTTTACATTGTTTACGCTTACAAGGCTAAAGGTAATCATATTATGATCACTTCTAGTCACTCTGTTCAGTACTTCCCAGGCCTGTATCCTATTTAGCACACTACCATTTGCCAATGTAATGTCGATATTAGATTTTGCCCCTGCTCTATTATGATAAGTTGGTGGAAACCCGGGTTTATTCACAATTATTAAGTTCTGCTCCGCAATAGCATCCTGTAGTTCAAGTCCTCTCTCGTCAGTTTCTCTACTGTTCCACAGTACTGATTTAGCATTTGCATCTATTGTGAAGATGTGATATCTGTTACCTCCAACCTCGTTGGCTCTTATCATTTTGTCGAGATAGGGTTGTATCTCATGTGCATATTGAAAGTACAGGTTAGTTATGAGAAAGACACCCTCAGTTGTCGTTAGCTCCACAGTAACCGAGTGTTCATCATTTACCTGAGCAATTGTTGTCACTGATACTTCTCTTTTCAGCACCACAACAGCCACCATTGGGTTCTCTCCATTCATGATCACTCTTGCACCCATTGGACAATGTACCAGTTTCCCTTTCGTAGTGTAAGGCTCCTGGATACATATAATATCCAAACTTTGGTCTTCTGCAAACCTTCCATATTTCTGTCATTACGGTGGAGCTACGCATAGCATTAATCTGAGCAACAGTTATACCTAAATTCCTTCTACTCATTAAGGCTGTCTGACATGATTATAAAATCTAAAACCTGTCTTGTCGTACTCATAAACTGTTCTACCATAACACTCCACAAATTCCTTGTAGAGCTCCTCTTGATCAAATTTTTCGTTACGTCGGGTATATGCCCTCTGAAGTATCTCACCCAATTCTTTCTTCCCAGTAGGTAGATTATTACATCGCAAAAACAGCCTGTCGGCAGTTCCGGGATATGGAAAGCCGATTGTATTCCCTTTTGGATGTCCTATTCTGACAATGTGCCTAAGGGCCACAACTAATACACTCATATCTTCTAATCTAGAGAGTCTGTAATTCTCTTCAAGATCAACATAAATCGATCGAGGATCCGACTGTTTATAGTCATTTCCCTCATTTGTTGTAGGCTTCAGTGTGTCTCCACTGTCTGTAAAGTCGGTCTGAGTACCAATAGTTATCATGTCGGGTTTATGACAGGGCTCGATAGTCTTTTTGCTTTTGCTCTTTAACTTTGATCTAATCTTGGAGAGAATTCCATGATTTTCAAGGCCAACGTTACACATTTTACTCCCTGCAATGGTAGAGCTAATGGTGCTGTCCTGAATTGATGAAGAAAGATTTTTCCCCTGTTCCTGGGGGAAATTACTACTGTCTGTGGTTTTGTTCTTATCAGTATCAATTATATTCTGATCATTATTTTCACTATTGCCTAACGCAAGATCTGACTTGTCCTTAAGGTACATCTTATCTTCACTTGTAACTGTCGTTTCGTCCTCTAATGTGTTAACATCCACGCTGTGGGCTAGTTCTAAAGTATGTAGAGGTTGCCTGTTCTCGCGTAGCATGTTCCTCGATGCAATTGCCCTACGCCAATTCCTAAGCCTCGTGGAGGGTGGCTTATGTTTCCTACGTATCATATTCTTATCAGCTATTTGTGCAATTTCCTGACATTTGAAGTCTCTGCCTGGTATGAACTCTTCACTATATGGTGATAGATTACTGTCCATAATCTGTACTTTCGATTAGTCTGCGCAAATATAGCTGATAGGTAGGGCTCTGAGGACCTGGTGTATTGCACGCCTTGCCTCTCGAAGAACACGGAATACACTTTGCTGGCTTATTTGAGTTCGGACAATTTGTTTTTTGGTGGTTGTCTTCACCACAATGTGAACACACAAAGGTCTTGGCAGTACACTTTGCACTTCTGTGACCGAAATTCTGGCACTTAAAGCATTTGAAGGCAAAATAGTCTTTCACCGACAGTGATCTAAAATCCACATACACTCGTTTTGCTTCTACTAACAGTTTCCTCACTCCTGCACTTACTTCAAAAACATGGTTTACCTCCACCTTTCCTTTAGGACCAGTCTTAAAACAGGGTCGCATTTCTTCAAAGATCTCTTGTTTACTTATCTTGTCAGCAAAATTTTGCTGCCAGATTGTCTCTACTAGCTCTTGCTCACCGATTTCACTTGGCACATCATAAATAATGATAAGAGGACGCTTCTTCCTAGGTGGCTCACACTTCAAAGTTTTAGCGACTTTACTATTTGTAGAGATCTTTTGGATATCAGCAGGGGATTCAGTTTCAACAATGAGAATACTGTTCACAGCGCGCATACTTTTAATTTTAATTTGCTCTTTTCTTGGGTCAATCACACTTATAAACCTCTGCTTTGTTACTTTTGCATCACTCTCATCGTTTGATTTCACAAATAGTATATTCGGCGCCTTTGGTTGTGCAGACGCTATTTTGGCTTTGGTGGTGGGTATATACTTACTTGGTTTTGCTACAACTTCAGCAAATGAAGGTGCAGCCACTTTTGGGATCTCGTCTTTAATAGTCTTGATTTCTTTGGAGATTCCCTCACTCTTCTCAACAAGTGTCTCTCGCAGCCACTGGTTTTGCTTGACGAGCTCCTCGTTCCTACCAACTAATTTGCATTGGTACATCGCCCACAATGCTAGCTTGTTCCGCAATTCACTCATTATATTTACTGTAATCTTTTTGGTAGGTGTCATGTGTTCGTCTATGAATTCCAAAATGTTAGTATAATAGTCCTCAACTTTATTTAATTTGGCGCCCCCACCACTTTCATCCCCCACATTTCCTTCCTCGTCCTCTGAGGATGACATTATGCCAGCATATAGCACAGTCTATTGGACAAATTGTGAGCACACACAATATCTCGCAACAGCGAGGCAGGGTGCGTCGATCTACTCTATTTACCCAACGTCTGGCCCACTCTCACCAAGAGTGAGATAGAGTCGGATTCAGAGTTTAGTGGCAAGCTGATGTTATACTTGTCCGTGGTACAACGATCGAACAAACAGCCGCCCAAAGACTCGTGGTACACAGATCGAACTAATGTCGCTTCCTACCGCCTGTGGTACACAGATCAAACTATTGACGAACGTGGTACAAAGATCGAACTATGCACGCCTGTGGTACACAGATCGAGCCATGTCTGACAGAGAATTTTGAAGGTTAATTTACTATTAATACAGTTATTTGACCAGACTTAGTCACAGATTAGATCACTTACAACGTGATATACGCCTCTAGGTGCAGAAGCATACCTGCTACATCAGAGTTATCTGGAGGGAGACTGTACAGATTAAGATGTTTAAAATCAGTGTCACAATCAGATAGTCACAATCAAGAGTGAAACCAATACTCACAGTTCACACGTTTGACAGTTCTCGAATACCGACACGAACTCGCCCACGTGAAACGCGGCTCGAATGTGACGATGTCGAGAAGAACTCCCGCGAAACAGCGAAATGCGAGTAATACACACACAAACTACAGATTTTTTCCTAATGCATAATCGACACAACACACCACGGCAGCCATCTTGGAGTAGATAGGGACAGCGGGAATCTCGTTAATCCATTCATGCGCGTCACTAATTAGATGACGAGGCATTTGGCTATTCCTAGCCGTCTTTATTCCGGAGAATAAACATACAATGTACATAAGTACACTGGTACAGTAAAGATGGTGTGTTACACCGCCAATGTCCGCCACCGAGGTGGCATATCACAGAAAAGAACACAAATAAACAAAGACAAAATAAAGAAAGAACAAGGAGAGAGTCATAGTTACTCCTGCCGTTTACCCGCGCTTGCTTGAATTTCTTCACGTTGACATTCAGAGCACTGGGCAGAAATCACATTGCGTCAACACCCGCTAGGGCCATCGCAATGCTTTGTTTTAATTAGACAGTCGGATTCCCCCAGTCTGTGCCAGTTCTGAGTTGATCGTTGAATGGCGGCCGAAGAGAATCTGCGCACCTGCGCGCTCCTGGAGGAGCACGCTAAGGTGGACGCGGCCTCGCAGCAAGGAAGATCCGTGGGAGGCCAAGGCATGGGACCGAGCTCGGATCTGCACGCAGGTTGAAGCACCGGGGCATGAACGCCGCGCAGGCGCTCGCATCCTGCACCGCCGGCCAGCACGAGGCCGACCAACGGCCAGAGCAGACCACACCCACGCTAAACGCCCGCACTTACCAGTACCCCTACGGCACTCATCTCGCCCAGGCCCGGCACATTAGCACTGACCCACTTCCCGACCAAGCCCGACATGCCACGATCCTCAGAGCCAATCCTTATCCCGAAGTTACGGATCCAATTTGCCGACTTCCCTTACCTACATTATTCTATCAACTAGAGGCTCTTCACCTTGGAGACCTGCTGCGGATATGGGTATGAACTGGTGCAACACCTCTACGTGGCCCTCTCCCGAATTTTCAAGGTCCGAGGGGAAGATCGGGACACCGCCGCAACTACGGTGCTCTTCGCGTTCCAAACCCTATCTCCCTGCTAGAGGATTCCAGGGAACTCGAACGCTCATGCAGAAAAAAAACTCTTCCCCGATCTCCCGACGGCATCTCCGGGTCCTTTTGGGTTACCCTGACGAGCATCTCTAAAAGAGGGACCCGACTTGTATCGGTTCCGCTGCCGGGTTCCGGAATAGGAACCGGATTCCCTTTCGCCCAACGGGGGCCAGCACAAAGTGCATCATGCTATGACGGCCTCCATCAACATCGGATTGCTCCTAGGGCTTAGGATCGACTGACTCATGTGCAACGGCTGTTCACACGAAACCCTTCTCCACGTCAGCCCTCCAGGGCCTCCCTGGAGTATTTGCTACTACCACCAAGATCTGCACCGATGGCAGCTCCAGGCAGGCTCACGCCCAGACCCTTCTGCGCCCACCGCCGCGACCCTCCTACTCATCAGGGCTTCGCGGCCGGCCGCAAGGACCGGCCATGACTGCCAGACTGACGACCGAGTATAGGCACAACGCTTCAGCGCCATCCATTTTCAGGGCTAGTTGCTTCGGCAGGTGAGTTGTTACACACTCCTTAGCGGATTCCGACTTGAGGTCGTTTCGGCCCCAAGGCCTCTAATCATTCGCTTTACCGGATGAGACTCGTACGAGCACCAGCTATCCTCAAGGAAACTTTGGAGGGAACCAGCTACTAGATGGTTCGATTAGTCTTTCGCCCCTATACCCAGCTCCGACGATCGATTTGCACGTCAGAATCGCTACAGACCTCCATCAGGGTTTCCCCTGACTTTGTCCTGGCCAGGCATAGTTCACCATCTTTCGGGTCCCAGCGTGTATGCTCTAGGTGCGCCTCACCTAGCAATGAAGACGAGACGCCCCGGGAGTGCGGAGGCCGCCGCCCCGTGAAGGGCGGGGAAGCCCCATCCTCCCTCGGCCCGCGCAAGGCGAGACCTTCACTCTCATTATGCCTTTAGGTTTTGTACAGCCCAATGACTCGCGCACATGTTAGACTCCTTGGTCCGTGTTTCAAGACGGGTCGTGAAATTGTCCAAAGCTGAACCGCCGCTGACGGGAGCGATTATTCCGCCCGAGAGCATCCCAAGCCAACAGCGGCGCGGGTTCATGGCCGGGCCAGGTAGGTCCGTCATCCGGGAAGAACCGTGCATGCTTGCCGGGTACCCGAGCACCCAAAGGGGCGAACCACTCTTTCAGGTATACCGCCGAGCAGCCAGCCAGGACACCGGGGCTCTGCTCAACAGACGCGAACCGAGGCCCGCGGAAGGACAGGCTGCGCACCCAGGAGGTAGGCCGGCACCCAGCGGGTCGCGACGTCCTACTAGGGGAGAAGTGCGGCCCACCGCACACCGGAACGGCCCCACCCCGCGGCGAGTGGAAAGGCAACCGGACACGAGCCCGCCGCGGATTGCTCCACGCGGGCGGCCGGCCCCATCTGCCAAGGGCAGAGGCCAGTGGCCGGATGGGCGAGAATCTCACCCGTTCGACCTTTCGGACTTCTCACTTTTACCCCAGAACAGTTTCACTTACTTTTGAACTCTCTCTTCAAAGTTCTTTTCAACTTTCCCTCACGGTACTTGTTCGCTATCGGTCTTGTGGTCATATTTAGTCTAAGATGGAGTTTACCACCCACTTGGAGCTGCACTCTCAAGCAACCCAACTCGAAGGAGAGGTCCCGCCGACGCCCGCACCGGCCACTACGGGCCTGGCACCCTCTACGGGTCGTGGCCTCATTCAAGTTGGACTTGGGCTCGGCGCGAGGCGTCAGGGTAGTGGACCCTCCCAAACACCACATACCATGACAGGCGGCAGCCTGCGGGGTTCGGTGCTGGACTCTTCCCTGTTCGCTCGCCGCTACTGGGGGAATCCTTGTTAGTTTCTTTTCCTCCGCTTAGTAATATGCTTAAATTCAGCGGGTAGTCTCGCCTGCTCTCAGGTCGTTGTACGAAGTGTCGCACGCCACACCGCCAGCTGGCTGTTACGCTACCGAGACAGTACTGGTATGCGAACCGCCAGGCGACGGGCGCGCATCGCACGTTTAAGGAGACGCGGCCGGCCCCACAGGCGGCCACGACACTCCCAGGTCTCCGAAGCGGGGCAAACGCCGCGCGCTTCAGTATACGTAGCCGACCCTCAGCCAGACGTGGCCCGGGAACGGAATCCATGGATCGCAATGTGCGTTCGAAATGTCGATGTTCATGTGTCCTGCAGTTCACATGTCGACGCGCAACTTGCTGCGTTCTTCATCGACCCACGAGCCGAGTGATCCACCGTCCTGGGTGATCTTTTCTTAGTTTCCACTGTCTCTTTCAAAACAGTTGCATAGGCGGGACTGAGGCGTTTGACGGTCCCTGTTCCAGCGTTCTGTGTCCAACGGCCTCACGGCCGATGGGCGTCGTACGGCTCCACACCGGAGCGGACAGGCACTCGGGCGAAAGTCATTCAAAACCGGCGCCAGGCGCCAGGTGCCGCAGGCCAGCCGCTCCAGAGCATCAGCGCTCGTACCACACAACAATTCCGTTAGTTTTGAGAAGCGCGCGTGGTTCCGCATGCGGCGCACGGCTACTGTGAGCCGTACAGGTAGCGTGATGCGCGACACGACACGCACATCGAACGACATGCAGTCTAGTCGGTAATGATCCTTCTGCAGGTTCACCTACGGAAACCTTGTTACGACTTTTACTTCCTCTAAATGATCAAGTTTGGTCATCTTTCCGGTAGCATCGGCAACGACAGAGTCGATGCCGCGCACCAGTCCGAAGACCTCACTAAATCATTCAATCGGTAGTAGCGACGGGCGGTGTGTACAAAGGGCAGGGACGTAATCAACGCGAGCTTATGACTCGCGCTTACTGGGAATTCCTCGTTCATGGGGAACAATTGCAAGCCCCAATCCCTAGCACGAAGGAGGTTCAGCGGGTTACCCCGACCTTTCGGCCTAGGAAGACACGCTGATTCCTTCAGTGTAGCGCGCGTGCGGCCCAGAACATCTAAGGGCATCACAGACCTGTCATTGCTCAATCTCGTGCAGCTAGAAGCCGCCTGTCCCTCTAAGAAGAAAAGTAATCGCTGACAGCACGAAAGATGTCACGCTACTAGTTAGCAGGCTAGAGTCTCGTTCGTTATCGGAATTAACCAGACAAATCGCTCCACCAAATAAGAACAGCCATGCACCACCACCCACCGAATCAAGAAAGAGCTATCAATCTGTCAATCCTTCCGGTGTTCGGGCCTGGTGAGGTTTCCCGTGTTGAGTCAAATTAAGCCGCAGGCTCCACTCCTGGTGGTGCCCTTCTGTCAATTCCTTTAAGTTTCAGCTTTGCAACCATACTTCCCCTGGAACCCAAAAGCTTTGGTTTCCCGGAGGCTGCCCGCCGAGTCATCGGAGGAACTGTGGCGGATCGCTGGCTGGCATCGTTTATGGTTAAAACTAGGGCGGTATCTGATCGCCTTTGAACCTCTAACTTTCGTTCTTGATTAATGAAAACATACTTGGCAAATGCTTTCGCTTCTGTTCGTCTTGCGACGATCCAAGAATTTCACCTCTAACATCGCAATACGAATGCCCCCGCCTGTCCCTATTAATCATTACCTCAGGTTCCAAAAACCAACAAAATAGAACCGAGGTCCTATTCCATTATTCCATGCACACAGTATTCAGGCGGGCTTGCCTGCTGTAAGCACTCTAATTTGTTCAAAGTATACGTGCCGGCCCACCGAGACACTCAATAAAGAGCACCCTGGTAGGATTTCAACGGGGTCCGCCTCGGGATGCACGAGCACGCACGAGGCGGTCGCACGCCTTCAACTCGCCTCACCGGCAGGACGTCCCACGATACGTGCCAGTTAAACACCGATGGGCGGTGAACCAACAGCGTGGGACACAAATCCAACTACGAGCTTTTTAACCGCAACAACTTTAATATACGTGATTGGAGCTGGAATTACCGTGGCTGCTGGCACCAGACTTGCCCTCCAATAGATACTCGTTAAAGGATTTAAAGTGTACTCATTCCGATTACGGGGCCTTGGATGAGTCCCGTACCGTTATTTTTCGTCACTACCTCCCCGTGCCGGCAGTGGGTAATTTGCGCGCCTGCTGCCTTCCTTGGATGTGGTAGCCGTTTCTCAGGCTCCCTCTCCGGAATCGAACCCTGATTCCCCATTACCCGTTACAACCATGGTAGGCGCAGAACCTACCATCGACAGTTGATAAGGCAGACATTTGAAAGATGCGTCGCCGGTACGAGGACCGTGCGATCAGCCCAAAGTTATTCAGAGTCACCAAGGCAAATGGACCGGACGAGCCGACCGATTGGTTTTGATCTAATAAAAGCGTCTCTTCCATCTCTGGTTGGGTCTCTTTTTTTTTTAAAAAAAAAAAAAAAAAAAAGAAAAACTTGATTGATACAACACATCAACATTATGAAACAATCGAAAGAAGGTATTATGATACAAGTTATTTATGAAATCAACAAACATTGTGAGATACACATTGACCCACCACCTTACGTAATTAGTGGGTCCAATTATTATGCTTGAGAAAAAGAAGCAGCTTATTCTAGTTACTAACTGGCACTTGCTATGGACAGGGTTAATCTAACTACTTGACTACTCTTGATTATTCTAAGACTAGCTACTCTGCAGCGTTACATGTGTGCCAGACAGAATACAAACCTACTAAAAACCGGCCTGCTCACTGAGCTAACCCCAGTGAGCGTGCCCCCTGGCACTGGGCTGGCCTACTACTTTTAAAATCGCTGCAGTCCCTAACTATGTTAGTGATGTTAGTATTCTTATTTTTACGTTATTCTAGTATAACTACTTCCTATCAAATCTAAGTGCATATGTCAAGTCCGGGAATGGTGCTCCTGCTCCCCTGATCCAACAGCGCAGCGGATTCCAGGTGCACCTGAGTCTTCATCGGGTTATATATCTTCTAACCGTATTGGTTACTAATGAATTCCCTCAAGATCTTTTGGGATATTGCATTTGCCAAATTGTTGAGAACATCGAAGGTCTCAGCACGTCGCAGTAATGTGTATGTATCTCTAATTGGTAGCTGATTCCTAAACTCGAGTGCCACATCGTCATATAACATGCAGTCATAGACGACATGTTCAGGTGTTCCATCCGGAGCACCACAGTCGCACGTTGGTGTCGCCCGTTTTCCAATTCAACATAAATATGTCGGATATGGCCTGTGACCTGTAAGAAAGTGCAGCAGACCTCTACTTGGCTCAAAGTGGCTCATTTGAAGCCTTTCTCTGATGTTCGGTAGTAGCTGGGATACCCTTCTTCCTGTTTCCTCAGTTTCCCATTGCTGTTGCCATAACTCCTCGCCCCTTCTCTTTATTGCGTATCTATCCCCAACTTGTACCCCCATGATTTCCCTGGTCCTATCTATCTTTCCTTTGGAGACCCAGTACCACACTCCCTGTTCTCTAATTTTTATGTCCAAGGGACATAACCCTATTATTGTCAGTAAGCCCCCCCCAGGTGTTGTTTGGTATGCCCCAACTGAACGCAACAGCATATTTCGCTGCACCCTTCTCACGGTCACTGCGGGCACCACCCTCGTGAGCCTGTGTGCCCAAACCCCGCTCGCATATCCTACTAAGGATGTTAGGATGCTGTTATGATAAAGTTTGATCAATTTGGGAGGTAGGTGGAATCTTTTGTGGCCTATACTGATAAGATTATTTAAAACTTCTAATGCTTGTTGCGTAATGTTTTCTATATGAGTGTTAAAATTCCATTTTTCATCTATTGTAACTCCTAGGTATCTGGCCTCTCGACGCCGAAGAACTGGAGTTCCTTCAATTCTGACGGTTGGATTCCTGACGAGACTGCCCTTCATTAATAGATATGTAGATTTGTGTGGTGCGACTTTCATTTTTGCTTCTTGGCACCATTTCTGAAGCACTATCATAGCTTGTTCTATCTTGGGCTCAAGTTCCTCTCGGCTGTGGCCGCCTACCAGCAGGAGGAGGTCGTCAGCATAAGCTATCACGTCTAGCACATCCTCACATAGTTGTAATTTCTCTAGGAGGGGTTCTATGTTTATATCCCAAAAGAGTGGCCCCAGAACTGATCCCTGGGGACACCCCTTCGTGATGGTTTTACTTGTTCTTCCGCTAGGCGACGATAGCCATACCTCCCTGTCCATACAATAGCTCCTTAGACAGCCATAGAGGGGCCCTGGGCACTCCTTCTCACGCAAGCGGGAGAAGAGCGAGGGCCACCACAGGTTGTCGAAGGTGCCACTGATGTCCACCATGATGCCTACCTCATACTTGTGCGGGGTTGAGCTGAAGACCTCAGCTGCCTGGGCAATTGCGTCAGACGCCGATCGCCCCGGCCTAAAGCCGAACTGCCTGTCGCTCATCCCTCACAGCATCCTGTGTGCTGTCAGTCTGTCAGCCAGTAGCTTCTCTAACAGTTTTCCTAAGTTATCTAGGAGGCAGATTGGCCTGTAGGATTTGGGTTCAGTGGGGTCCTTATCCTTCCCTTTTTTTATGATTAATACGTTGGCCCTTTTCCAAATTTTAGGGAAACTCCCTGTTCTTAGACACTCATTGAACAGTCCTGTGAGAGACACCACTAGCTGAGGAGCAAGGAATTGCACCACCTCCGCTATTATGCCGTCTGGCCCCGGTGCTTTGCCCTTTTTTAGTGATTTGATCTGTGCTGCCACTTCTTCCTCTGAGAAGGGGTACACCATGGTGTTATTGGTGTATTCATTTAGATCCTCCCTGCGGATTTGTTGTTGGAGGTCATCCTCCTCATTTTCATCGTCATCTGGCAGCAGAGTGCGCAGGAGAACTTCAGCAGTTTCCTGCCACAACTCTGTCATTCTGCCTCCGTCTCTGATCGTCGAGAGGACCGCAGGGGACCTGATTTTTTTCCCTGACCAGTTTGTATGGTATTCCTCAGGGGTCAGTGGCTAACTGGCTCAGAACATACCTCTCCCAACTTTTCATTCTTACCTGCCTTAATTCTTTTTGGAATATTTCTTTTTCCTCCCTGTACTGCTGCAGCCAGAACTGTTTTTCTTGCCAGACGGGACTTTGCTGGTAGTACCTCCTCGCCCATCTCACAGACTGACGCATACGTTCAAGATCGGCAGACCATGGCGATGGGGAAGCCGCCACGGCTCTTCTCCTGGTTGGCACAGCGGCCTTGCCACGTTAACTATCGATCCTACTAGCTCTTCGGCGTATCTATCTATGTCCAGGTCACCTTCAGGCAATGGCGGGATGTCACACTCCCAGGCCAGGTAGTCCCAATCGGTCTTATTGTAATTTAGTTGGATTTCCCATCCTAGGTCCCAGCGGCACCCTTCTTCTCTGAGGCAGAAGGTAATTAGGCTGTGATCACTTGTAGTGGCATGTTCAATAACCTCCCACCCTTCAATGATGCCGATGGCGTTTGCAGTTGCCAGGGTGACATCAATGTTTGTTCCCTGCCCTCCACCTCCGCTGTAGGTGGGGGGATTACCAGGTTTATTTGCCACTACAAGTTGGGAAGCCATAATTAGTTCTTCAGCCTTGTCACCGTTAGCATCCCTTGTGCAGCTGTACCACATAGGGGACTTGGCATTAATGTCTGCTGTAACAATAACCCTATGCCCGCGTAATGTCAAGATGATTCTCGCAAGGTGGTCTGAGAATTCTTCAAAATTTCCTCCATATTGGAAGTACATGTTTACGATATATATTAGACCTGCTGGTGTTTGTAATTCTATTACGTTACAATGGCTGTTTGATAGCTGTGTTAGTGTTGTGGCCCTTAAGGCCTTGTTTGTGACTATTAAGACTGCCTTCAGCTCTCCTCCGGTAACGATAGTCTGCCAAGTGGTAGACATGAAGGAGATCTGCCCCGCCCTAGAGTATGGCTCCTGCAGACAGACTACATCCAGTCTCCTCTCCTCCACTACCCTCCGAAGCTCCTGCATGACCAGCCGACTGTTATGGGTGTTTATCTGTCCAATTACAATTTCAGATATTGTGGGAAGTAGGTGTGGAAATAGCAATCAGGCCATGGTTTGTTGTAATCTGAAGCTATTCGGCCATTTGCAAGGACAGATTGCACATATATCTCCTGCATGTTAAATTCCTCACCTCTTATCTCGAAAACTCTTCTGAGCAAGTCACGCAGAGCTCCGAAGTCTGTGGGAAGATTCATTGACTTTAACTGTATCCTATCCACAGCCTCCATTGTCGAGAAGGTGACCTTTCTGCCATATATGTGCCCTATATGTACGACATGCCTGAGTGCTGTAGTCAGGAGAGCCGGCTGCTCAAAACGTGAAAGTTGCATAGCAAGCTCCAGGTTCAAGTAGATCCTTCTGGGATCCGGATCTGGGGCTCTCGGAAGTACTTCCGTATGTATTGTACTTGTGATTGTATTGTCTTGCACAATGGTTTGGAGAGGGCCTTTTTGAACTGGAACAATGCTATTATTTTCTACCGGTTGCAGATTGTCTTCTGTTTCCTCTTCTGGCTCCGTCTGTATGCATAGGTCAACCATGATTGTCTGTTTTGGGCTTGTTTTCTCATGATTGGTGATGAAGCTTTCTGCCTCTGGGTTAAGTGTCGAGTTGACCAGAGCCTTGGGCTCTGTCAAGGTATCTGAGTCAGCCATTTCTTCTATTTCTTCAATTTCATCAATTTCTATTTCTAGTTCTGTTTGAGTGCTTGTATCAGCCACAATTAACTCCTTTCAGAAATTCTTTGAATTTCTCTGCTCTTTCTGCGTCCCTTCTTTTCTTGCTTGGCGACTTTCTTTTATTGGTTGATCTGGTTTTGTTATTGCCATCAGCCATAATCTGTTCTGTAAATTAGTCATTGTTCAAATAATTTGTATGTTGGGCAATTCCTTCCGGTTGTGCCACATGTCTTTTTGCCCCTTCGTGTGCATGGTATGCATACAGCGGATTTTCTACAATCTTTTCTTACATGATCGTCCTCTCCACATTTAGAGCATGCCGGCTTCCTACTGCAATATTTATGAATGTGATCGATGTCCATACAATTGTGGCAATGGGGCACGATTAGGTAGTCTTTCACGTTTATGGCGTGAAAGCCTATGTACACCCCGCCCATAGCTGTTAGTTTCCTCAATAGTTCCCCTGTGACTTCTGCAACATGGTGAACTACGTCCCTGTCCCTAGGTCCTGGCCCGAATCTAAGTTTAAAGTCTTTTAGAAAGGTTTCCATACTTATGTTTGAATCGTCAAAGTTTTGTTGACACAGGGTCTCACATAGGTCCTCGTCTGTCATTGACTTTGGGACGTCATACAGAATGAGCAATGGCTTTCGCTTTCGGGGGGGTTCACATTTAACTGACTTACATAGTTTTTGGTTTTCTAAAAGCTTATTTTTATCTTCCTCTGAGACTACATCAACGATAACTACATTTTTTGTTACCTTAACCTTATTGATCCTGATCTTTTCTCTTATGGGATTTACTGTGGTAGCAAAAACTTCCTGCACCTTCTTTACGTCCTGGCCAGGTAATGGTCTTAAAAAGACTGCTGTATCTGGACGTTTAGAGACCTTCGCAATGGTCTCTTTTGTTGTTTGGGCCTTTGGCGCAGCTTGTGCTGCGATGCCGGCCCATGTCTTCCCTGGCTGTTTCCTGAGCCTTTCGTTTTCCCTTTCCAGCTCCTCAATTCTCCCTTCTAACTTTGCACTGGCAATCGCCCATGCCGCCAGTTCATTTTTAATTGCCTGCACTGCGGCCTGACTAATTTTCCCATTCTTAATATTTTGATCTAACAACTGTGTAATCCTCATATGTCTTTCTAGATTGCTTTCTTCCGTGGTCTGACCCAGGCCATCCTGTGGCGAGGGATCAGATAGCATCGAAGCCCTTATGGGCGCACTTAAGTCGCTTGTCTCTTCAGTAGCCATCACTGTTAGACAAGCGAAAAAAGGGTTGGAAGCCCGTCTCTTACCCCAGACCGGCTTCTCTGGCATGGGGGGGGGGGGGGGGGGGGGAACTAAAATGCAGCTCGCCCACCAACCTCGTCCCCAGGTCAAGGGCATCCCTGAGCTGCTGAGTTCAGTACACCGTTGCCAGCGTCCTGGTCCCCTTCAATGGCCTCTTCACCGACGATTTCTCCCAGTGTTTATCGGCAAGTGCACCCCGCACTCCGGAGAAGCGGATGCACTTCTCGTCCTTCGCCGCCTACTAGCCCAAGCTCCCACCTTGCAGGCCAGGGACCCGCTCCTACTCAGGTGGCGGGCCGGTCACCCAGTCGTTCGGCGGTCTGGACCCAGCTAACCTGGCCCAGGTGATGTCACCACCCCCTGGGTTTGGCAGAACACGCCCCGGTTACCCACGGGCGCAGCGAAGCGCACTTGCTGACTCGCGCCGAGGTCCCACGGCGACAAAAGAGGTCGCCGGCATGCAGAGCATCAGCTGGCATTGTGCCCTGCGAAAAGTGAAGGACAGATGGATGGTCCTTCAGACACAGCTCCCCCTGTGCCATGCACCCTTCGCTTTCGCCTTGGGTTGGGGGCGTTTAACGTCCTACCGTGATGGGAGTTTAACCTCCTTCCTTGACACAACGACAACCCTCACCGTTCCACAGCCCGGAGGTGTTATGTGAGTGATCATGTGATATAATGATGGTATGGCCCAGGTCTTATGTTGTGGAGTTTGACATCATCGAGACGGTGCGGCACTCAAACCCGAGTTACGTTCCCCGGAGGGCCTCCACATGTACTGGGGGATCATGGCCGACCATGTCTCACCCATCGCTTTTGATAATTCACGGTGGGCCAGTGTGGTTCAGTGAGGATTGCACCCAGTTAAGGGCTAGCCTTTTAACGTCATGCATGGACGGCCCTTCCCGTGTTAGCTTCACCCCATCTAAGGGGGTTACTGAGCGCCGGGGCCACGTCAAGGCCACGGGATAGGACATTACGGTCCCCGCCCCACTCAGGTTCCTCTGAGACACAGAGCACTTCAGAAATTCTGAAGGTTTCCAGGAATCAGAGGGTCTCCTGGCGGTTTTAACCCAGTTTCGGAAGGCAACACACTTTCCCCAGGTGGCGCCACGCAGACCGCTTTCCCATGCGTCGGGACTCTGTTTGCATGTATTAGCTCTAGAATTACCACAGTTATCCAAGTAACGTGGGTACGATCTAAGGAACCATAACTGATTTAATGAGCCATTCGCGGTTTCATCTTAATGCGGCTTGTACTGAGACATGCATGGCTTAATCTTTAAGACAAGCATATGACTACTGGCAGGATCAACCAGGGAGCTGCGTCAACTAGAGCTAAGCAGCCGGCCGCCCGGGAGTGTGTCCCGGGGGCCCGTGCGATCACGCAAGTGTCCGCTCAATTATTCTGCAAACAGGAGGAGGCTGAGCTCCCCTGCACAATACACCTCGAAACCTTCTCAGGTCCCGGCGGCGCGCAGCGCCGTCCTAAGTAGTTGGTCGGGTTCGAGAGAGGCGCAATCGCCCGGAGTTCGGTGAGTAGACGCTTTAGGTGCGACCACCCGTGCTCCCAAATGAGCTTGCCGCTGCCGACAGAGGCCCGGGAGCGTGCTGTCGTGGCATTGCCGGCGGGAGACAACACGCGCCACCTACGGTGATCGGCAGCTCCAACGCCAGCGTCACAGAAGGACAAAAGCCCCACTTGGGTGCCGAAGCGAACTCTCCCAGCACAGCGCACGTGCCAACACGTCCGCACAGCTGCGATACAAACCACCAGCGAGAACCGCTGGGGCGACCGAGCAGCAGACGGCGTCACGGCGCCGAGTGCTGGGCGGCAGCGCATCCTCAACGCACACAGTCCTCAGTCGGACCAGCACAGTGCAGATGTCCACCGCGCTTCGCACCGGGCCTGCGAGGACCTACTTTGGCTGCACGGCGCCGCGCGCAGGGCGCGCCAGCGCGCAGCTGCGCCGCCAGCCGCGTCCGTCAGCCGGTGCGCGCCTGCCACTGGCCGCGCCCAGGCACCGCGCGGCCAGCACGCCGGGCGGCCACCCCTCACCGGCCGGGGACGGTCCCACCCAGCCACCGCCACGTATCGCTTCACACCCAGATGCCATTCACGTTCGTGGGCATCGCTGAAACAACCGGTTAGTAGCTCAACCGATCATCGCCATCACTGATTCACCTCTAGCGAGAACAACCGCACCACAACGGGTTACCAGTTGTTCATTTGCGTAACTTCACCAGCAAACGTAGACGTCCATCGCCATTTGCAAATTCAACGATTATTGCATGCCTGTCTCAGGTGTCACGACACACTACGTCTGCCCACATACACGCAACAAAATGTGCATGCCTAGAGAACATGTGGAAGGTGGCCCCCGTACGTATGCAATGTCCATTGCGCGCCCGACTGTCAACCGGCCTCTGCATTATAGATGTGGAACGCGGTGCACCATGCTATCACGTTGTGTGAGAAGAGACGACTACGTCTGAATACACGCGCCACTACATCAACAGATGGCTCATGGTGATCGCCTTCCAGGGTGTCCGTTCCTCCCACAAGTCTCTATGGCGTACCACACTGCACTCCAGCTCTTATAGGGAGACGACACGTAGCTGAGTGCACAACATTTGGTCCGTATGGTTCGCCGTTCATGGGCGCAGTCGTTGTACGGTCACACATGTGCCACGGTGTATCATTCAGTACATAAGGACCGATGTGCAGTACAGTGTGTGGTTTAGGCGTACGACATCACCGGACAGTTGACACAGGCCGTACCGGAACGTAGACTGAGTGCTTCGGCATGCGAATGCCAGTGAACAGCTGCGAAGGGCATTGAACACGCAAACTCCTAACCGACCAGCTTGCGAAGGCAGGGGGGAAAAGGGGGGGCATGTACGTCCTGCTGCCATCCACATTACAGTGTATAGCAGGAGCACATGGAAAGTAAGCAACACTTGCAAGGTGTTTAACGTGAAGCGATACACAGGGGACCGGGCAGTGCGAGTAGTGAACAATATTGCGAGGATTGCGGTTAGGCAACACTACACTAATTTAAGGAGTCGTATGACAATTACAGAGCAGGTTAAGGCGCAACGTGGGTTAGGTTAAGGCGCAACGTGGGTTAGGTTAAGGCACAACGTGGGTTAGGTTAAGGCGCAACGTGGGTTAGGTTAAGGCACACATTGTGGCAAGAGATGGCATATTGGGGGGAGGGGGGGGGGGGAGGGGGTGGGCAGGTTCGTTCATAGCGATTATAGTAAGTGGATGTCTACGGCATCATCAGATAGGTCACGTCAGGATGCAATTTTGGCTCATGACAGGCTGCGCTCAGGTTCTGTGCTTGTGGCAGGCGAGTGGCAGACGTGTGTCTTTCATTTCTGCCAGTGTTTATGTGCTGTGACACGAGGCAGTGTTGTGATCTTGGGTGCAACCCTGTGTAGGACATGTGTGGGTGTTGGTGGCGTATCTGAGCAATGGTCGTTGTCGGAAGAGTGGGGTATTCTGTTTTCTCAGTGGACCTCTCGGTCTGGTTATGATAGTGTGGATGGTGTAATGTGGCGGAGAGGATGCACTGGATGTTGTTCCATGCTGGTGCTTACATATTGTGTCTGTGTCTGTTACAGGGAGAGAGAGGAGTGTGATAGAGTGTGTGGCTGACGTGTGGTTGACACTGTGTGCTCAGACTTTCAGCATGTATAGGGACAGTTGTACATGTCATCTATATTCAGATGGTTCTGCATCTATTACTAATCAGTGCCGTGTATCAGTTTAATCTGGTTCCAGTCAATTGCTGTTCTATCTCTGTACAGTAGTAGCAGTATGACTCAACTACGTAGCTACTCGTCGCGGCAGGTTCCCCTGGTGTATGGCATATGATTATAAACAGTCAGTCTATTCATGAAAACCCATGGTGTGGCAACATCACGTGTCTGGGGTGGGGGAAGCTACACCCTGCCGGTGGGTCAGGGCTCAGACAAACTCTCCCCACACTTGGGGCGTGGACCCTTATTACTCGTCCGAGTAATATATTGTGGAGGGCACTTAGCCATTGTGCCGAGTCTTTGCGACTGCGAGTGCAACGCCCATGGGGACCGACATGGACCGGGCGCCTCCTAGCTGATCGCTCAGCATCGGAATACGTACAGTGAGCAGCGCGATCGCGCACCAACTTTGAGCATGTATAGTGACAGTGGGAATTTCGCATGTTGGATAAAACTCTTCATGAAATGCACGATATAGGGGTGGATTGCAACTTATGGGTGCGGGAAAAGTCCGCCGTTCATCCGCTGGAATTGCGAGTTGGGCGGTTGGGGGTGGGGGACGTATGGGTGCAGGTGGAGTGATTGTCGGTCCACAACTTTGTGCGGCGCAGGCACTGGAGTTGGGGGTCCTGTGGTGGACAGAGGATGCAGGCTTTGTGGGTGGGGTCGGAAGATGGGCACTGTGGGCCCATCGATGTCTTAGTCGGCATGGCGTCTCATAGATGGCGGTATCGTCGTTGCAGGAGGTCATGTTGCGGGAGACCTACAGATGGCGGTATGTTTTGTGGTGCGCTCGACATGGTGGACGTAGTGTTGTCCGATTCGCGTAGATGGAGGTATTGCATGTGGTTTTGTCGTAGTTTCATAGATGGCGATACTGTGTTTTCGCAGTATGGTTGGCGTAGTTTTGTCGGATTCCTGTAGATGGAGGTGTCATTTCTGGGCTGGATGTCAATGTCGTTTAGTCACATTCCCTTAGATGGCAGTATGGTATGTTTACTGTGGACATTCATGTCGTCGGTACGATGGGCACGCGCGACCACTATCTCTTTATTTATTACTCTTGTCTATTTGGCTTATTCATGTATTCTTTATTTCGTAATACCTCGCTCCCTACGGACTTATCACCACCCACACTAGCCGCCCCGGGGACTTGGCAACGACACACCCTATCCCAAGTCTATTTTCTTGTGGAGCATCATGTGTTAATACATTTCATTTGCCATCTATAGGTTGGAGGTATTGTAGTTCACCGTACTGCGGTGGACAGAAAACTTTCAGAAAACTTGTTCTGGCATTACATTCAAAATAAATAACAACAGAATTCAAAAATATTTTATACACCACATTATTTTTACACATTTAACATTAACCTATACACTCCCAGCAAATACAACACATTGATTGTAGACATACACTACATCATATCCATGTTTTTACCATAGTGTATATCAATACATATAACATCCTATAACAACATATTACATTTGTTTACACGTTATATGTAACACACTCTACAACTAAAGTAATGATCATAACATCACTAAACATCTAATACTAGCACATACTGGGAAGCTGGCAACATACAATCACAAACTAGGACAACCTTTCAGGACTATATACAGTATTTCAATTACATCCAATCAAAGCAATGGAACAGCATTTACATCTACATTTCCAACAGCATTGAACAAATGCAGTGTACATTCGTACATACATTGCACATCTACAAATCCTTCATTAGCATACATGGCCTTCAAGACACTCTCCAAAGTCACATACTGCTTTACAATGGCTCAGCACCATTGATGTCACTTCTCAATACATGCACTACATCAACAGCAACACTACATAATACATACTAACCTGCTCTATTTATCAACTATCTTACATCCTTCCATGACACTAATAAACTCTTCCAAAGGATACATAACACCAATATCATTATACTACAATTGATGCAATCTAAAAAAAAATATGAGAACAGATACCATAAATGTGACACACAAACACAATTTCGTTCTGTACACAACAGTCCATACCCAAACACTTCCAACCTACAAAGTACTATTATATAACATCACAATATACATACAATACCACAAACCCATTCTTTCACACTACAACACCACCACAAATGTGACACAACGTACACATCAATCACATGGTCCCTACACCAATCAATACAAAAACAACAATATCCCACTACATTACATAACAAAAAGAATTACCAATATCCACCTATTCAACACACTTCTCAACGTACACACACTCAGAACAAGATACCTTACGAAACACCTACATTACCATATGATCCAAACTACTACCCCATTACAACCACCAAATCAACACATCAACACAGCAAATGTACTCAATGAATCTTCCATCTACATAAAATAACACAAACTACATCCAACCCATACCTAAATAATTAAATACTTGCAGAAAAACAAGAGAGACTATTAACCAAAACTCACAAATTCCATCCCCAAGTGTACAGAGCAATATCCTAGTACAATAACCCTACACACATGGTTAAGGTCTAACACTATCCTTTCTCATTGCCACAATTCAAACCAAATTATAATACCTCTATGCACTACTACTACACAATTCATTACAAAACCTCTGAACCTTCCAACCATAATATATCAATTAAAACATACATATTCATAATACAACATTGTAGAACACACACAACATTCAATTACTTTACAACCTTTTCACCAAAACAGTTATAACCTATCACAATGTCTACCACAAACACATCACTCACACATAGAAACATCTATCACTATTTCACAGAATCAATTTCACAAACATCTAGAATCTACATATGACAGCCATCAAAATTCCTACAAACCCAACACCTTTACATAGCATTGAAAAACAACTCTTCCACATTTCAACTACTTCCATTTCTTTCACAACTGACATTTGTTGTAACAAACTTTACATTCGCTTAACATTACTTTTTCTGTAACCCTTCAATATGTCCCATATTTACATTAATTCAAACCACTTACAGTACCATCACTCCCAAACACATACAGTAAGAATAACCCATATGTAGCACAATTCTCTAACACACACACACACACACACACACACACACACACACACACACACACACACACACACAAAGACAAATACACTAACAGGAACAACTCATTCATTACATTCACAATCACAATTTCTTCATTAGACCCACAAACGCAGTAACAATTCATGCATTACACTACTAAACTTAAATGATCCATACAAAGAACACATGACATAACAATACCATAGTTTCACATCACCCAAATAATTTCACACCACACAAACACATACTAAGTACATACTAAATACCAAAGACATTTATAAATACACAACACTCATACCTACACCTCTCCTCCAACCTCAAACACCATCATCATACATTTAACACAAGTCATACCATGACAGAGATTGAAACACCAATATCATATCAGATCTCTTAACAACTTACACCAAAATAACTTCATTTCAACAATACAACACAAAACCACACATATTATACCTACTATGCAAGGAAAATTCCACTATTTCAAAATTCATCAAACACTCATACCCCTGGCACACTGCTCATTGCACAGTACACAAATCACCATTAACAAGCACAATTCATCCCCAATACTTGAACACTGACCACAGTTCGTATCTACCACCACCAAAACCAACACACTTCATATCCTATTTATGGTCATTATACATATATAGCCTAATTTTGTGACACTACACAAAGTCATCACTCAAAAACTGAAACACATTGACATCCAAACTTCTACACATCATACACAAAGATACAACCTCAAACATTACATTTACAATTTCAACAATCATTTGCCACAACATCCACATACTAATTACCACATTGCTACATCTCTGTGCTTCCCCTCCCACAAATACTGTATTTCAGATTTTTCACCTACAATCCAACATCATTCTTACTGGAAACTAATAATCACTTCCACTAACACACACCACTTCACAAAAAATATGTAAGTAATACATGCTTTTATTGGAACCAGAACAACACCCATACAAGCACAATTTACGAACTATTCATGCATATACACTTTTCATTCTTCTACCAAGAACATCACTACTATGACACACTGCATGAATTCTCCAAAACATTTCTTGTTACTTACCTTCATTCACACAGCAAACAAATCCGAATTCTCTTTACCAACACCATGCAACAGGTAACACATACTATTCTATCACTTACAATAAAATTTCCAAAACCAATACCACAGTATTACCTACATCACATTTCAATAATAATGCCTTTATACTACTTTACATAAACATTTCTTTTAACACAATTACAAACTGAACAATAGGACCAATAAATGATTTGTGCCATACAGCACCATAAATATCAATATTTGTTCTGTGCATAAGTGTGCTATCTTTGAGGAGAGGGCTTTTGGCAGGATGTTAGACACTAACAGCAGTTAGCCTCCAGACTTGTATCTGTGTAGAAGCCAAGTGTGAATAAATCTGTATCAGAGATATTTCTAGTTGTTTACCTACAACTATTACATATTCACTCAGAATCATCACCTTCATGCAGGCTACAAAACAACACTACTATTTTATCAAGACTGCACTACAGATACATTTGAACCAAGAATTTGGAACACCCAACCTCCCATGTAGGCAATACAGTTACAAATTTCACATTCATAGCACACACATCAACTATCAGTTAACAAACATCAAATTATGCATCTCATTACATATTGCATTGCAGCACAACCTATACATTTCTATATACATTTTACACACTACTAAACATTACTTATTGCAACTCAATATGTCCAACTTGGAACACATATTTCACAATAATTAACATATACACATTACAACTCCTCATATCCTAATACATCAATCAAACACCTCATTTCATTACATCAAACTTTTCACCTCTGTTAATCTACAAACTCAAAAAACATTTTCATGCAAAAACATATTGCATTACATTCACTACTATCCAGCCTCTGCTTCTAATTCATGTTTTATATGGCATCAGGAACACTACTTCATATCAAACAACCATATTTTCACCCAGACAGAGACAAAACTCAGTACAAGAACATGTACAGGGCAACACTTCTACAGTACATCAAACCATCATAGTTTCTAGGTGTTGTATATGACAACATTGAAACAGAACAACAACAACAACCACCAAGTATTACACACATGTACATTTCCCTTTACAAACTACACTTCAGTACCCTTCACCTCACATGCTCAATAACCAACATTGGCACATTAACAAGACATTTAACAATTGTTACATCCTTTCACTCTGAACTGCTTATTTTTGTGTGTCATGGCCAGACACAGCAGAATTAATGCACTAGTCCTTCACATCACAGTGGTAGCATTACTTTACAGCTTTTTACAATTATTTCAAGTCCATTACCCAAATATCACAAAGATATTACAAAAGACAGGTCAACCCCACCAGAGGATGACACTGACTCTTACAACAAGCTCTCTGCTCACCACATTATACTACTCTACACCTAATTTACTTCAAAGCCCACCATTTATTGCATAGCCAAACACACCCCACATCCTTGTTCAGAGTATGTAAGAAGTAAGTTGTAGACCAATTACACTACCTTCACCAAAGGCACTAATTTCCTCCCAGTATTATACTCATCACCACCAACAATTCAGTACACACTACACCCATACTACCCACTCACAAACCACTATCATTCACACATCAATACAAACACAAAATACATATCACTGCTACCACCCCTAATATTTTTCGAATATTTTATTTTGTATGTCTTACTGCTACCACAACCACTGTCAATGTCTCCACACCACCATCCCCATCAACCAACAATTTCACTCACCCACTACCTTCTTCTCACACCTCCAACTCTACATTTTTATTTAAACGCAGCTAAACTTTTTGACATCATTACAATTTCCAGAACACCTCAAACACTGTTACATGAAAAGTAGTTACACAGAACAAACCAACCTATAATGAATAGCAACAGCATTCACTACATAATATTGCCTATTAACCCATTTCCTCTCACCATGCCAAATTAATCATTATCAATGAACACATTACAAGGGAACTATACATTACACTTACTCAACAGCCACACATACCCTTCATGTATCTGACACCACATGGCTTCCTCACACAAAACACTTTCATACATGTATGATTCTCATCAATACCAAATACTACATTTCATTACAATGAATACCATCATCACCCTCTACACACACAAATTTCATGCACTGTCCTCGCACTACTCACGCGAAACATTTCACATACACAAATCACTATACAAGGTCATTCATACTTAATAAAAACCTTAACACACTGCTACAACTTTATCTCACCCTACATTTGCATACATCAAGTCAACATATGTATGCACATATTTCTCATGATTATTCAAAGCCCAAAGCAACTCAACCTACTTTGAAACAACCATCCACACACTTATAAACCACAAACAACTACAGATTCAAAGCAACTACTTCTGGGGGCCAATACCACACCACTCTACACACTTAACAGTACACAACTACAAATATCTGAAATTCACAAACAAAGAATGTGTCAACACCACCATCCAAACAAATTAATGGACATTTATTTATTTATTCTTTGCCCATGGACTCCAGCTGAAAATCCAGCTGAGAGTATTGGGTGTGTCATACAATAGCCTATTAATATCAAACTTGATTTCAATATATATATAAATGAAACAAATGATTAAGCAGAAATAGTCCATAATCATACAAAGGTTTTACATGTTTCACATTATACGTACACACAAATCAAAAAAACATACAGAAATGATAATTTTTACAGGTACATTTCAGTAATTATATATTTAAACACCATCTTAGTATTCACTCAAACTGTATATACATTTCTCTGTGAGATATAGTTTCAAATGATTTTTAAAACATTTTAGATCTGTTTCTTTTTTAATGATTTTGGGGAGTTTATTAAAAAACCTTTTGCCTGCTTCTTCTGGGGCAGTCATCGACAGTTTTAGATTTCTGTTTATCATGTAGTAATTTTCATTTCCTCTTGTACCATGTTTGTGTACATCTTTATTTAGAAGGTGTTTATCACTTGACCTTACCACCATTATGCTTTGGTATATATACACTGAATATACTGTCATAATATTATAGTGTACAAAAGCTTGCCTACAGGTCTGTCTTGGTGGTATTTTTGCAATGCATCTCACTGCCCTTTTCTGAATTGTGAATATTTTTTTTAGGTAGCCAGCTTGTGCATTTCCCCGTATATGAACTGAATAAGACAAATGTGGGAAGACAAGTCCATAATACATTGATCTGAGGACTTTATCATCCACAGTCTTAGCTGTTTTATGCATATGAACTGAATAAGACAAATGTGGGAAGACAAGTCCATAATACATTGATCTGAGGACTTTATCATCCACAGTCTTGGCTGTTTTATGCATGATGAAGATCTATTTGTAATGTATGATTTAAGTATGTCATAACATTTTCCTCTAATTCCATACTGATATAATTTCATCATTAATTTTGAGTGGTTCACACAATCAAATGCCTTAGATAGGTCCATAAAAATCCCACAAGTCTTTTGTTGCCTGTCAAGTAAATTACAAATGTGCTCAATTATATCTGTTGATGCTGTTTTTGTTGACTTCCCTTCTCTGAAACCATGTTGTAATGAATGCAGTATACTGTACTTTGTTATAAAACTTACAATTCTATTCTTTATTATCATTTCATAGATTTTAGCAAATGTTGAGATCGATGATATTGGCCTGTAATTTCCTAATTCATCCCTGTTCCCTTTCTTAAATATTGGCTTCACTTTACTTACTTTCAGTGAATCTGGAAATATACCTTCTTCTATCACAGCATTCAGCATGTGTGTCAATGGTTTTAATATACATTCTCTGCATTCCTTTATGAGATGTGATGTGACACCATCCAAGTCAGAAGAATTTTTAATTTTAAGTTGTTTTATTAGGTTTGAAACTTCTGTATCTGTTGTAGGTATGAAAACCATAGTATGATTTGTATGTGTGGGGGGGGGGGGGGGGGGTTTAACAATTTACTTACTGCATTTGTTTTATTTTGATTTATTAATTCGCCTGCTACAGTAATATAATATCTGTTAAAAGTATTGGCTACTTCTAGAGGGTTTGCGTTGCTTTTCCCACTCATCAGTGGGCAGATGTCCTCTGCCCGATTTGTTACTTTTCCTCTCTCTCCATTAATGAACTACCATAAACCTTTTGAGTAGTTCTTTCCCTTATCTATAGACATCCTGATGAATGATGCTTTAGTTTCTCTGATAAAACTACAGTACTCTTTCTTTTTTATTTTATACAGTGTGTTGTAGGCCTCATTATTTTTTTGTTTGGAGAGGTCATAATACACTCTCAGATTATTTCTGGCATGGATTACTTCTCCAGTCACCCAGCTTTTCTTTTTTTGTTGCTGTTTGACAAGCCTTTTACTAACAGGACATGTAACATCATAATAATAATTATTGAATAAAGAATAAAACTGGTTCCATTTGGTGTTTTCATCTTTAGCTGCATATATTGTTTCCCAGTTTTCTGCCTTAACATCTTTTTTAGCAGATCTATGTTATGTGGGTAGTTCCGTCTTCTCATCTCCCATATCTTCTGCACTGAATCACTAGTCTTTATGTCTATCAGATTGCAAAATGGTCTGCTAATGTGGAGTTTATTACCTGTGTGTCACAATAGCATGTAGGAATATTTGTTATTACATGATCAATAATAGTTTCACTATGCTTTGTTACTCTGGTTGGTTTATCTATTTTTATTTTTAGATTGTATATGCACAATAAGTCCAGTAGGGTCTTAGTATTGTCTGTATTTTTACTCGTGTCTATGTTCAGATCTCCTATAATGATCAAATAAGCATATGTTTTTGAGAGGTGTTGGATTATATCTTCCAGCTGTTCAAAGAAGGTTTTAATTATACCATTTGGTGATCGATACAAACCTAATACACAACAAATTCCTAGCAATTTTAGTTTCCAGTGCTGTAGCTTCAAAGCTCAATTCTATAGCATATTTTGTTATATTTATGGCTTTAGTTGATTTATAGTTAGAAAAAATGGCAACCCCACCACCTTTATAGGAAGTTCTGCAAAAACTGGCTACTTTCACATAATTCTTCAAGTTGTACATTCCTATGTGATTTCCTTTGAGCCCATGTTCTGTAACTACTAGAATGTTTGGCCTATACTCCTGTAATATTACCTCTAGTTCCTCTGATTTATTGTTTATGTATTGAACATTTTGGTGAAGTATTCTAACAGTTGGCTTTAAATGTAATAGTTCCCCTTCCTGTAATATACTAAGCACTTCACTTGTTCCTTTTGCTTCTGGTACTATGCAGTGATTTTTGCAGTTTGTGTCATTAAACCTAAATCGTATCTTTCTCCGGTGTTTATATTCCTCTCACTATTGTCACACTGGTATTTAAGATGGACAGTTTTACTTACATCTTTTTCCATGTTCTCTTTCTGCTTACTCGGTACCATAAAAAATCCTCACTTTGTGTAGCAGGTCTCCTAGTTCTCAGGCATCTGTCTTGATTGGAAGCTGCTTCTGCTGTTGATCTCCCAGGCCTCAGGCACCTCTTCTGTGTGGTTGCTGTTGCTCGTGGCTCCTGTGCTCCCCGACAGCAACCACACAGAAGAGGTGCCTGAGGCCTGGGAGATCAACAGCAGAAGCAGCTTCCAATCAAGACAGATGCCTGAGAACTAGGAGACCTGCTACACTAAGTGAGGATTTTTTATGGTACCGAGTAAGCAGAAAGAGAACATGGAAAAAGATGTAAGTAAAACTGTGGAAGTAGTTCATAATGTTTTAAATTGCAAGGCTCTTAAATGTTATTATGGTTACTATCCAAATAAACAACTGCAATTGTGGCACTTAGTGAAGCACGGTTTATTTATGCAGTTATAGTTTGATACATCACTTGATTAATTGCTGAGGTTACTGGACTTGTAAAGATAATGATATCTTTCTGAAACATCAGATATTGAGTGTGAGGCTAGCAGCAAGCTGTTCCCCACATTTTTCTTACTCTGATGTGTTAATATTGTATACAAAGTTAATGATTTGATAAAATTATATCATTAAAGAATTAGCACCTTCATCAATCCATTGCCTGTTCTACATAATTAAATGTTATTTACTATATTGTAAATTTGAAGTTGTGTTGAGAAAATCTGTAAAGTTTTGAAGTTAAGTTAAGTTAAATATTAATTTGTATCATAACTGTCATTTTAGACAAGTCATGTAATGTGAATTTACTGAAGGTGAAAATAAATTGAGTCACTGAAGCACACCTTACAGGTGATTCACAGGTTCACAGTTTTATTTGCAGCATGTGTCTCCATATCTCTCTAAATTTAACAGAAAGACAACCCCTAGGCTGAGACTAATAATTCCTCAATATCATTTCAATAGAGAAAGCTGTTCCTGGAAGATCTTGGAGAGAGCCTCTGTTATGTTTGTCAGTAGATGTTTACCTTGTAGTGAAGTCGAAGTAGATACTCCGTGCGAATTGGCATGGGTGGAGGTTATACTTAACAGTCGAACCAAGTTATTAATTGGCTCCTTCTACTGACCCCCAGACTCCGATGATATACTTGCTGAACAGTTCAGAGAAAATTTGAGTCTCGTAACAAATAAATACCACACTCATATGGTTATAGTTGGTGGGGACTTAACCTTCCCTCGACATGTTGGCAAAAATACTTGTTCAAAACCAGTGGTAGGCAGAAAACATCTTCCGAGATTGTCCTAAATGCTTTCTCCAAAAATTATTTCGACAAGTTAGTCCACGAACCCATGCGAATTGTAAATGGTTGCGAAAACACACTTGACCTCTTAGCCACAAACAATACAGAGCTAATAGAGAGCATCATGACTGATACAGGGATTAGTGATCACAAGGTCGTTGTAGCTAGGCTCAATACCGTTTCTTCCAAATCCACCAGAAACAAACGCAAAATAATTTTATTTAAAAAAGCAGATAAAGTGTCACTAGAAGCCTTCCTAAGAGACAATTTCCATTCCTTCCGAACTGACTATGTAAATGTAGACGAGATGTGGCTCAAATTCAAAGATATAGTAGCAACAGCAATTGAGAGATTCATACCTCATAAATTGGTAAGAGATGGAACTGATCCCCCATGGTACACAAAACAGGTCCGAACGCTGTTGCAGAGGCAACAGAAAAAGCATGCGAAGTTCAGAAGAACACGAAATCCCGAAGATTGGCTAAAATTTACAGACGCGTGAAATTTGGCACGAACTTCAATGCGAGATGCCTTTAATAGGTTCCACAATGAAACATTGTCTCGAAAGTTTGTAGAAAATCCAAAGAAATTCTGGTCATATGTAAAGTACACAAGCGGCAAGAGACAGTCACAACCTTCGCTGTGCAGTGCCGATGGTACTGTTACCGATGACTGTGCTGTAAAAGCAGAGTTATTGAACGCAGTTTTCTGAAATTCCTTCACCAGGGAAGACGAATGGAATATTCCAGAATTTGAAACACGAACAGCTGCTAGCATGAGTTTCTTAGAAGCAAATACCTTAGGGGTTGTGAAGCAACTCAAATCGCTTGATACGTGCAAGTCTTTAGGTCCAGATTGAATGCCGATTAGGTTCCTTTCAGATTATGCTGATACAATAGCTCCCTATTTAGCAATCATATACAACTGCTCACTCACCGACAGATCTGTACCTACAGATTGGAAAATTGCGCAGGTCACACCAGTGTTTAAGAAGGGTAGTAGGAGTAATCCATCGAACTACAGACCTATATCATTGATGTCGGTTTGCAGTAGGGTTTTGGAGCATATACTGTATTCAAACATTATGAACCACCTCAAAGGGAATGATCTATTGATACGTAATCAGCACGGTTTCAGAAAACATTGTTCTTGTGCAATGCAACTAGCTCTTTATTCGCACGAAGTAATGGTCGATATCGACAGGGGATCTCAAGTTAATTCCGTATTTCTAGATTTCCGGAAAGCTTTTGACACCGTTCCTCACAAGCAACTTCTGATCAAGCTGCGGGCCTATGGGGTATCATCTCAGTTGTGCAACTGGATTTGAGATTTTCTGTCAGGAAGGTCACAGTTCGTAGTAATAGACGGCAAATCATTGAGTAAAACTGAAGTGATATCAGGTGTTCCTCAGGGAAGTGTCCTGGGATCTCTGCTGTTCCTGATCTATATAAATGACCTGGGCGACAATCTGAGCAGTTCTCTTAGGTTGTTTGCAGATGATGCTGTAATTTACTGTCTAGTAAGGTCATCCGAAGACCAGTATCAGTTGCAAAACGATTTAGAAAAGATTGCTGTATGGTGTGGCAGGTGGCAGTTGATGCTAAATAATGAAAAGTGTGAGGTGATCCACATGAGTTCCAAAACAAATCCGTTGGAATTTGATTACTCGATAAATAGTACAATTCTCAAGGCTTTCAATTCAACTATGTACCTGGGTGTTAAAATTACAAACAACTTCAGTTGGAAGACCACATAGATAATATCGTGGGGAAGGTGAGCCAAAGGTTGCATTTCATTGGCAGGACACTTAGAAGATGCAACAAGTCCACTAAAGAGACAGCTTACACTACACTTGTTCGTCCTCTGTTAGAATATTGCTGCGCGGTGTGGGATCCTTACCAGGTGGGATTGACGTAAGACATTGAAAGGGTGCAAAAAAGGGCAGCTCGTTTTGTATTATCACGTAATAGGGGAGAAAGTGTGGCAGATATGATACGCGAGTTGGGATGGAAGTCATTAAAACAAAGACGTTTTTCGTCACGGCGAGATCTATTTACGAAATTTCAGCCACCAACTTTCTCTTCCGAATGCGAAAATATTTTGTTGAGCCCAACCTACGTAGGTAGGAATGACCATCAAAATAAAATAAGAGAAACCAGAGCTCGAACAGAAAGATTTAGGTGTTCGTTTTTCCCGCACGCTGTTCGGGAGTGGAATGGTAGACAGATAGTATGATTGTGGTTCGATGAACCCTCTGCCAAGCACTTAAATGTGAATTGCAGAGTAATCATGTAGATGTAGATGTAGATGTAGATGAAAAGTGAGGAGAGAGGTAATAGATAATGAAAGTTGAAAAACTGGCTCAGTTGGCATGAGAGCTGCTCTACAGAAGTAGGTGCGATATCTGGGCTCAGATTCAGGCTCAGCCACAAAATTTGTGTTGCACTTATTTTAGTGGCATATATAACATACATCACAAATCGTTGTCATTGGTATACTGGTTCCTACGAAGTTATTGTTCATGTTTAGAAGTTGGAAAACTGAGATGTGGGACAAAATAAAGGAATGACAAATCACCACATCTCATTATCTTGCAGTTCCTCAGAATACATTTCTAATCAATTTGTTGGTTTTCTTGAGAGTGATCCAAGTGCTATCACCATTGTTCACAGTACTGCAGTTTGCTTGATTTGAGAAGTGGTAACACCTACCGTCATGCCAATATACATGAGATATTGAACAATTAATCAGGATATTTTAATGCTGCAGACGGTTGAGCCAGAATGGAATGTGGTCCCTTTTTCTTGCCTGGGTATAAAGCCTTACAAGAATGCTTTCTATGTTCTGTGTTCTTACACATAATGCCTGGGGTTCTTGTTATGTATCTGTATGTTGAATAGCCAAGATGGTGACTGTGTAAGGATTCTGTTTAATGAAATTTGTACTCTTGTGAGAGGAACACTTTCAAAATAAACATATTAGGTCTCAAACTATAGACAACTGATAATTGTGAAAATCTCATTGTCATATGCAAAAATTTTCATAGAAGAATAGGACAGCTACATTCTGATTTGTGATGTGCTGAAGTAAGTGCACAGAACTGGTCATGAAAAATATGTCCAGTCTGGTGTTATAATGCCATTGATGAATAGTTTTAATAGGAGGACATTTGCATTACTGTGATAAATGCCAATGTGAGTTGGCAAATGTTGATTTCACAGGAAATTCCATTATATAGTCACTTTTACTGCCTCCAGAGTTTCTGTTTCAACATAATTTTATTATGATCTGAGGCATGTTGGTGGATGTCTTTGTCTTTGTAGCATTTTGTTGTTTGATGAAATGTTGGATGCATAATCCTTGTGGATGTGTAATGCAACTAAATATATTATGCAGTAAATACCTAACTTTCTGATGTAGAGTATGTTATGTTTTGTTGTGTTTTCAATGCGTGTTGTATGTGATGTACTACTCTACTATGGTGAGTAATGTAAATCAGAAATGAAGTCAGGCATTCTAGCTTTAGAGTGAGGGTTTTCAAAATAATAGATATGCTCTAATAATACAACATTACAAAATGAGACAATACTTAATACTTACATACATGTGGGCAATCTTCAGGAACCCCAACACATGATGATAACTGGGCGTTTGGGTAAAATAAAGATCAGGAAAAATTAAACAACAACAACATTGAGTCATTAGATAAAATCTTGGTAAAAAGGGGCAAATAATTAAAACTATAGCAGAATAATTTATGTGGGTAGTAACTGTGAAACATGTTTGGCTTACCCAGCCACTCCCAAAATGCTAAAATCTCATAACAAAGAAATCAACAGTGAGTCTTTAAGACAAACTTAATAACACACTCAGACAGAAACAATAGTACTATGGCTGAGTAATCACAAAACTATTATGGATTACTAGCATCTCTAGAAAAACACTACAACAAATCTGTTAAGCATTTATAATAAGATGCTGACAGTTAAAAATTAGACAAAAATATTTGCAAAAGTTGGCCTGTCGATGGAACTCATATAGTCTTCTTAATCTCTTTAATTATTCTCTCAACATTTTAGAGTTTGTGAGGATTTCTATTGTAGAGCAAAGCTATAACTTGTGCAAAGCCGGCTTACAACTCATGATTATAGAATGGTTGACATTGTTCTACCAAGGCACTGGATGTCTCTTTGATAATCTGAGTTCCTGGGAATGGATGTGTGTGCAGGTTGGTGGATCATGAACGTAATGAAATCTATGTAATCCTGGACGCTTTCAATAATGCCTAGAGACAGCCAACTGGCTGTCTAGTGCTTGTTGAGTCTACAGCAAACATGAGCTGTTCTTAACATAAGAAGATGCATTGCAAATTCCAAAACCGACTCAGATCTGCATTCATATAATACAAGACTGTGCAATAATATCCATATGTTTCATTTGTTTATTTATTAGTGGTTCAGCATGTTTACCATGCAATTGCCTTTGTCAAAATACATTTTACATGCTCATAAAGGTGTAGTTGTTACTAATTTTTACATTATACATACATGTACATACATCATTGTAGTAGTTAGTAACTTGTACATTTTACACACCTCATCATTATACATATACATAAATACATATAAATACATAAACTTCTTACTAATCAGAAGATTTCAGTAATTATGATTATACAGTTTACATTCAAGAATTAATTATACAGTTTTACACATTTAGTTAATGATATTTACATTATTTCTTTGTTTATACAGGGTGTCCCACTCAACCTTTCTTGATTTCAAAGACCTAGGGAAAAAAACACAGTAGATATGACAATGAAAAATGCACCACCTTGTAGAGCATCTCAAACTATTTATTTATTTATTTACCATCAATATGCCTCTACATGTGAACCATTTGTAGCATGAAGAATATTGGGTCTTCAACTTTATCAATATACCGTAATATTTAGTCTATATTAAATTTCTTGTCAAGTTCTTTGTAACATTTCCTCTGTTATTGTTGCAATCGCATTAGTGATATGATGTTGCAATGTAGTAATATCATTCACTTTGGTTGCATACATGTGGTCCTTCACGAATCCCCACATGAAAAGTCAAGTGGCTTAATGACGGGTGAATGTGGTGGCATCCAATCCAAGAATTGGGGAATTTCCTGGCCAGGAACTTGCGAACAGCTGTTGACCAATGTGGTGGAGTTCCATCTTGGTGAAATATGATGTTGGGTTGCAAGTCTTGTATTTGAGTGTACACAATCTGCTCCAACATGTCCAGATACACTGACCCATTCACTGTTTGTTCCGCAAAGAAGAATAGTCCAACAGTCCTGTTGTGCATTAGCCCACACCAGACATTTAGTTTACGGCTATCACAAACAAGTTCAATGTCAATGTGTGGATTTTGTGAACCCAAAATCTGAACATTGTGCCTATTAACCCTTCCTGATAGATATAAGGTTGCCTCATCTGCAAATACACATCTTTCCAGGAAGCTGGCATCCATACCAATATGTTGCAGCATATCTGCAGCAAATTGTTGTAGGTATGGTTTGTCATTTGGAGTCAGATGTTGCAGAATTTGCACATTGTAAGCACACATATGAAGACACTGGTGAACTACACAATGCAATGTTGATTGAGGTACATCAAGTTGCCCTGATGCTTGATGAACTGACTTATGGGGACTTCTGAGAAACGTTTGTCTGATGGCCTCCACTGCCACTTCTGAAACTCTGTAATGTGCACAGCCAGAATGTTTCAGAACACTACCTGTTGCTAGAAACTTGCAATACTATTCCTTAATTGTTTTCACATCAGGTGGTTCATAAACACGATGATAATTTCTTTGTACAGTAACTGGTGATTTTGTTTCTGCAAATCACACTACTGCTTGCATGCGCTGTTGTGGATTTGCCATTTTCTCTTCATGCGACCATGCTGCACTCTGGTGATGATACTTGGCACTTCTGATGTGGGAATATAAATTCTTTGAGATGCTCTACAATGTGGTGCATGTTTATTGTTGTATCTACTGTGGTTTTTCTCTCCTGGGTCCTTGAAATCAGGGAGGTCTGAGTGGGACACCCTGTATATTCCTTCCAAATTACTTCCAAGATATTCTTCAACCAACTAGTGTGCTTTATTTTTAAACGATGTGTCTAATACCTCATTAAATTTAAAGAGGGTGAGGGTTTTGACTGATTGTGACAGTTTATTATATAACTTTAGACTTAGGTGTTTGTGACTGTTATGTGTCAGTGACAGCCTAGAATACGGTATATCAAGCATGGAGTTGTTTCTAGTGCTGTGCAAATGTAAATTCATTCTCCGTGTAAATTGTTGTATATTTTCTTTTACTTATATTAAGCAGTTATACATACAGAGACTTAGAACGGTCATTATGTTTAATAGGCTGAAGTGCTCATTACAGGTTTCTCTTGTATCCAATCCTTGTATACATCTAATTGGATTTTTTTGGCATTTGAATACATGGTTTGTGCCTGTTGAATTACCACATAACAGAATCCCATATTGTAGCTGTGACTGAAAGAATGCATAGTAGCAAAGTATCAATAAACTTTTACTGACAGAGTATCTTAGTTTGTACAGCAGAAATATCATGTGTGTAAGTTTGTCTGTTGGATATCTTATATGGTCACTCCATGAGAGCCTTTGGTCTATTTTTAGTCCCAATAGTTTCACTCTGTGATTCTCTCCTTTCCATATCATCAGATTATTGATGTTTGCCCTGGAATTTGACCACAACAAATTAATAAGCATTTTAAAAATATTATGTACATGAAACACACTAAAATTAGGAATAGTATCGATACGATGACAAACTTCAGAGGTGTGATAAATCCACGTTGTGATGAACTCTATTTGAAGCAGCAGTGAAGAATAAATCATAAATGTTACAAGAAATGTAATTCATTTGGTGAAAAAATTGTTTACAAGCTCTAGAATCATAATCAGTGGCATCTTACATAGAAGATCGGTGAGTAGCACTTATATAAACTGCGCCATCAGGGAACAGTGCGACAAACTTGATATGATTTTCATTGACCCTAACAAATTTCTGAGTGACAAATGTTTGGGCAGGGATGGTTTGCATTTGAACAGACTAGGCACAGTGACCTTTAGTAAAATGCTCATGGACATATGTAAAATTATTAAAAATAAGGGAAACTGATATGTTCTGAAAGGGGTGATGTTCCAAATAATGAGGCACTTGAAGTAACTCAAAAGGACAAAAAGACAGTGAGAAGTGACAATGCTAAATACAGTAATAATAATTTCACAATTGTTCACCAAAATATCAAAAGTTTAAGAAATAAAGTCCAACAGCTAGAAGTCAAGATGGAGACTATAAACAGCTCAGTTGTTTGTATCAGAGCATTGGTGCAATGAAGTGGAAATCAATCAAGTAGTCTTAAAATTTTACAATTTAGCATGTTCATACAGTAGAAGTTTTATGAAGTGTGGAGGTTGTTGTATTTATGTTAAACAAAATTATCCATATAATGTCAGAAGTGATTTATGTGCAATCAGTGAGGACAAACATTTTGAGTTGGCAGCCATAGAATTTAGAGACCAGTACAGATGTAGAAAATTAACTATTTTGTGTTTATACAGGTCTCGTAGTGGAGACATAAGTAAATTTTTGTCTAAACTGAATCAAGTACTTGATATGATATGCACTCCAAAAAGCAACATTCTCATATGTGGAGACCTAAATATAGACAAACTGAATCAAGATCCTACCTGAGAATCATTAATAAGTGTCACCCAAAGTTTCAATTTTGTGACAAGGGTTAACAGTGCAACAAGAATAACAAACCATTCAAAGATATCTATTGATCAGCTTTTAACAGATTTAGATAAAGAAAACTGTAGTGTAGATGTTGCTGAGCTAGGATTCTCTGACCATGCTTGTCAAATAATAAATACAAAAATGACTACAGAAATAACAAAGAAAATACAAGTATATAGGTGAAATTTTTCCAAACCAAAAAGGCAGGAATTTGCTAAACAAATAGCAGATGAAACATGGGAAACAGTATACCAGAGGTAGATGCAAATGAAATTCAAGAACTTCATGACACTACTCAAACTAAAATTTGAAGAGATCTTTCTTAAAGTGTTATGTCCATTCTCAACAGCTGAACAAAACAAATGGGTGACAAAAGGTATCAAAAAAATCATCTCAAACACTGAAGCACCTCAGCTCTATCAAACACAGTCAAACAAATCCATATTTCTCACTCTTTTATAAAAGGTATAGGAAAACACACAGGAAAGTGTTGTGCGCTGCTAAGAGAGCTCACAACTCCAAACTGGTGCTGAGTGCTGAAAACAAAAACAAAGCAGTCTGGAACAGAAATATGAATGTGTCAAACATAAAAATAAAAAAGAAGGGATTCTAATAAAATTCAGGCAAGGTTACTTTCCTGACTACTTAAAATATGCTAAAGTACTGCCTCTCTTCAAAAAAGGAGACACAGGAAATATAGAAAATTATAGGCCATTCTCACTGCTCTCGTGCTTTGCAAAAATAATAGAAACTATTGTGAAAGATAGACTTATGAGCTACTTAAATAAGCACAACGTCCTAGCCAAGGACCAGTTTGGATTCTGAACACGGAAAGGTACAGAAGCAGCAACAGCATATCTCACTAAATATATCCTAGAAGCACTCGATAAAGGAAACTATACAACAGGTATATTTCTCGATCTAACCAAAGCTTTTGACATATATGGTGGATCACAAAACACTGCTGGTTAAGCTAGATGAACTGGGAATAAGGGGGATTATAAAAAAATGGTTCCAGTCATATCTAGAAAATAGAATACAGATGACTGAAATAACACATTTATCACGTAACTAACTGTATTGTTCAACATATTTCTGACTCCAAACATAAATATAGGTGTACCACAGGGTAGTGTCCTAGATCCAGTACTATTTCTAATTTATATTAATGATTTCCCACAAAGTATAAGGCATGGGCATACAATATTGTTTGCAAATGACTCTAATGTGCCAATCAGTGACACATCACATGTAGATCTAAGAGAGAAAGTTGAAGAAACACTAAAAAGTGTATATGAGTGGGCAGCTAACAACAAAGTCATGGATAATATTAAGAAAGCAAGTGCTATGAACTTTTACATAAACAAAAAACCATATTATAATAACCTGAAGTTAGGTAATGATACCATACAATGGATGGAAAGCACAAAATTTCTTGGCATGCAGTTGATAGTTGAAGTGGGAAGACCATGTAAAAATACTTAGTAACAGAATCTCTACAGAATTTTATGCCATCAGAGTTCTTACTTCAGCATGCGATATTTCATGTATTAGATCAGTATACTTTGCATATATCCATTCTGTTATTAGTTATGGGATAATATTCTGGGGAGTGAACAGGAAAAATATTGAAGCTATATTCAAATTGCAGAAAAGAGCAATGTGTATAATGACCAAGAATGGCAGCATGGTTCACTGTCTTGAACTTTTTAAAATGCTGGAAATCTTAACTGTCCCATGTGAATATATTTTTCAGAATGTTATGTACATTAAAAAAGATATTGGACACTATGTTAACAATGGTTCTGTACATGGTTACTAAACTAGGTACTGCAATAATTTGCATCTGGATAGAAAAAATAAAGTTAAAATGCAACAGAGTCTACCGTACAATGCCATCAAATTATATAATAAATTACTGCAAAACATAAAAGACACTGAGACAATCTCCTCCTTCAAAGAAAAAGTAAAAAAAAAATTTACAACATAAAAGTTACTATACCGTAATGGAGTACTTGAATTAAAAAAGGTTACTTAAAATCTGAAAGTTCTATATGAAGAAATAATAATTATATAAGACTGAAAAATGTAAATTAGATTATAAGAAAATTTCACTGTGAACTATTGTGTAAGAAACAAATTTAAACTGTTAAATTGTCTATTATTCAATGACGAAATCCATACAATGTAAATTGTTTCACAGATTAATAAAGAAATCAAATCAAATCAGATCCTCCATCTTTATGTTGTTTATACATAACTGGTTAGCAATACACCACACCCCACATTTTTCAGAAAGTTCATTATTTTTACTTACCACATCTTGCATACTCTCACCTGTGGAGATCATGGTCATATCATCAGCATATAAAACATTTTTGCAGGCTATATAGTTTGAGAAGTTGTTAACATAGGTAATAAAGAGGAAGGGTCCAAGAATGGAGCGTTGCGGAATAATTCTCTTAATTTTCATTAGTTCTGACCTTTGATTGTTCACATACACTAACTGTTGCCTGTTATTTAGATATGAGAATCAAATTAAGTGGTTTGTCTGCAATACAATAACATTCTAATTTTTTAAGAATTATCTCATGTGATACTGAATCAAATGTTTTGCTTAAGTCTATGAGTGTTGCACAGTTGGTCAGTTTCCTTTCAAAAGCATTGTGGATTTCAGTTATCAGACTTTCAATAGCTTTTATGGTTGATTGATCCATACTGGCTATTATTAAGTAATTTATTGCTCTCAAAATACATGTAAATCTGTGTAAGTGAGCAGCTCTATGATTTTGTGCAGTATAGGGACAATTTATATTGGTCTATCATTATCTGGCATTTCTCTGTTACCCTTTTTGTGTATGGGGAGTGTTAAATGTAATATTAAGGCAATCAGGGAAAATGCCATGATCAAGATTTTTATTTGCAGGGTAGAGTAAAGGAGTTTTAATTTCCTTAATTATAGTCTTTATTACAAAGTTACTGAATCTGTAGTAGTCATCTGTTCTAGAGCTGTTCAGCTTGTTTACAGAGTTATTTATATCTGCAGCAGTTATTCTAATCCAGTGAAATCTTTTATCTGTTTTATTCTGTGACTGCAAAAGAGAAGCTTCTGCATCAGTTAAGTTGTGACTTTTTGGTACATGGGCATTTACTGAATATATGAAGTGTCTGTTGAGAGTGTTACAATTAACTGGGTTACTGATTTCTTCCTTTCCCATATTTATCTCACTTTTAGCTATGTTCCAGGCAGCTTTAAATTTGTTTTTAGAATTTAAAATATACTCCTCCTTTGCTTTCATTTTTGCTGCTTTAATTTCAGATTTGTATATTTTTTGTAAGTTTATGTATCTATTGCTGTTTACTTGTCTGCCTTCAGTTTTGTCCTTCACCATGAGTAGAATGATTCTGATTTTATTGAGATGTGGGATGCACCACTTTTTTGTATGTTGTGTTTTATGTATATTGCTAGGGTTACATCTCTTAGTAATAAGAGGGCAGTTACTGTCTAATTTATTTTTTATATTTGATATGAATGCAGAAAAGCATCAATTTATATCTCTGTTGATGGTTGGTGTTCCAACCCAATTCTATTCTACTCGGTTCATTTCTCATTACTTCAGTGTTTTCTTCCTTGAGATCTCTATATGGAGTTAGCTACCTGGTATCATCAAGTGTCAGATTTCCAGCTTTGAACCATATGCCATCATGCTCAGATATTGCTAATTTGATGGTGTCCCACTCTACTTGGTCCCTACACACACTGCTAATTATATTGTCAAGGTATGCTTCCATTCTGGTTGGTTTTTCATTTAGGCAGTAAACAAGGCTATTGCACAGAAACAAACATTCAAGGTACAAAATTGTATAACTAACTTCCAGCACATATAAAAACAGATAAAGATTCTCTAAATTTAAGGAAGCAAGTTTTTGATGACCAACTGTTGTTGCAATGTAAATGAATACTTTCAGCAACCTAGTAGCAAATAATTATGTTTATGTACTATGTTGATATCATTTGCCACAGTCAATGTCAACAGCATGTTCTGTCCAATGTTTGCTATGATGTGCATTAGTATTTCAAACAGAAGTGTTTCAACTATTGTGTGTTTTTATTTAAATCTCAACTAAGTATGCTATGAAAACTATCTTTTATGTAATTAATGAAAGTTGTGTGTGTAGTTTTAGTGTAAGACTGTGTAGGATATTGTCCACCCTTGTGCTTGTAGGATACTGTACATCCTTATATGTGTATGTATGTGTGTATATACATTTATTTAATTTGAATATAATAGAGGGAAACATTCCATGTGGGAAAAATATATCTAAAAACAAAGATGATGTGACTTACCAAACGAATCAACCTGCCAGCACTTTCGTTTGGTAAGTCACATCATCTTTGTTTTAGATACATTTATTTAATTTTATATACTACGTATTTTCTGGAAAAATCTATGCAGTGTAAATTGTCTCTGGATGAATAAACTACTACTACTACTGCTACTACTACTGTATCTGATGGTTGGGTTCAGATGGGGAAGAAATAACTTCTGCAAAGGTTGTCAGTGACTTCTCTGTATGCAATGTCTGTCATGATAAGCAAGCACAGTAAAAATAGTTCTATGTCAGAGGGTACCCTGTGGTAGTGCTGAAGTGGGAATCATGCACTATGTATACTAGAATGATATTTTCAGTTTGTGTGAAACCTACAGTTTCTCAAACCATTTGTCAGATGGCCACTCAGCCTCATGATGCATTAAATGCAAAGAAATCATGTAATAGGAGAAATATCTGGTAGAATTGTGCAATAACCTCTTAGAGGGTCTCACCATTAGGGATCACCTGATTGAAGACACTGTGATGTTACATGGGCACGTACTGCCTGAAATGAGGTGATCAAGGGCACACTGCAGGCTGATATGTGTTGTTGACAAAGACAGCCACTGCACTTTTTACTCTGTCATTGGTAATGTCTTCTCTTCAGAGGAGGTGATAGCATCTCATCATGTGAGTGTCAATAGGTTTAAAAGTGTTCCTTGAAAACCTATTCCATTGGTCTTTCCTGTACTAGGATTTTAACTTCCTCTGTGTGAATTCTGTAACCTATTCTGGTTCCAAGTAAATATTGAAATGGGGAATGGTGATTGGGACTTACAGAGTTGGCTGTTGAAGCATTGGCTTTTGGCTAGCATCCCTGTCACTAAATTTTGACATTAAAGCATTTCCCTCCACAGTCTTTGGACTACCATGGCAACTACTCTTGTCTCATGACAGGATCACTTGCAAGTACTGGATTTAGATCCAGCTTTTGGAGAGTTGGCTAATGTATATGTTTCCTTTGGTGTCTTCACCACTGTAGTAGAACTGGCCATAAACACTGTGGTTTAGTGGCCGGAAATTACTTTTTGGGTCCATTGAATGGGTTTGTTTTCAGTGTTTTTAACTATTCCATTTTATTTTCTACTTGGAAAAGAGGAGTGTCATTGCTCTAATCTGAGAGGTATCTGAAGCAGTTAATAATGCACACATAGTGGGTAGTTGTTGCCTGTTTCATGTTTGCCTTAACATGTTTGCTGAAAGATGAGTAATCCTTGCAGGTCATTGTCATATAGGCAAACTAGTGATATTTAGAGCATCACATGGTGTTGGTGATGAATTCTCAAACCACTGGACATACAAAAATCTGTGTTTACATACAGTTGTAAGTGGGAGTGTTAAGTTATAATAAATGTACCACTTTTTTCCAGGTCTTTATTGTTCCTACTGGTGACTTGTTTTGTATCCATGATCCACTGATGATGAACTACTTTATATTTTAAATCCACTTCTATGATATCTCTATGTTATGATTCCTCCACTAACTCAACCCAAAATTGTCCTAATGTTTCTAATGTTTGCAGCATACAAGCCAGCTAGATGTTGCATTTTCTACAAGTAGCATGCCATTGAAGGGGTTTGTTTTCAGTGTTTTTCACTATTCCATTTTATTTTCTACTTGGAAAAGAGGTGTCTAATTTCTCTAATCTGAGAGGTATCTGAAGCAGTTAATAATGCACACAAATTGAGTAGTTGTTGCCTGTTTCATGTTTGCCTTAACACGTTTGCTGAAAGGTGAGTAATCCTTGCAGGTCATTGTCATATAGGCAAACTAGTGATATTTAGAGCATCACATGGTGTTGGTGATGAATTCCCAAACCACTGGACCACTCAACCCAAAATTGTCCTAATGTTTACAGCATACAAGCCAGGTAATTGTCGCCTTTTCTACAAGTTGCATGCCATTAAATGGGACATTATTGAAATATATTGGTTAAACCTTCTGAAAAGATACCTTGCCTCTCTCAATCATAAAATCCCTCTCCTCTGTCTATCATGAAAAACATGTTATTGGATACTTGGCCCATGTTACTTTTAGCTTAATTTTCAGGGTAGCTAATTAAGAACTCTGGGTGGTTATGATTCTTTTTTGTGGTACTGAAGTACCTAAGGTTTTGAGAGGACTTGTTAATATCTGATATTATCCATTTGTTTTTGTTAGACATTAATACTTATGTTGGTACCTTTGGAAATGTCTTTTCAAAATACAATTTAAATAATGATGAGAATTTAGACAGTTTGGCATTTTCATTGGTTTCTCTGTACAATTCGTCACAGCCTTGGTTTGCTATTTATTTTGTAATTTTTTTATGTCTGATGAATGTCTTTTGCATGTGTGCTGTTTGGGGAATTTTGCATACCAGATTTTATTGTTATAAGTTGCCATTTGAAGTGCAAGATGTTTTACAGTTACATCACAGCTTTCCCTGTCCATATTTATGGCCACACGGTTAATTACTGATGGAATTGTTGTTAACACACACACACACACACACACACACACACACACACACACACACACACACAGAATTTGTTTTATCAAGCCCTCTTAATGCAATAGCTGATATTTCAAAGTGGTTGCCTTCACTTATTGTACTAAGGTCATGTCTTGATTTGAACTATGTTCCTTTTTTTTTATATAAAAAGGACTTCCTTTATTACAGAAATAATACTAAATGTTTCTGTGTTTCTACACCAGTGCTCCATGACAGAAACCTCTGTGTAGTCAAAAACTAGATCAAACCTTCAAACTGTTGTATTTTGGCTTATTGAGTGTATGTCCTGATGTCTCTGGAATATAATCTTTTGGTAAGGGAATCTGTTGTGTGTATTTATCTAAATAAAATCTACTTCTCCTACATGTGACAGCAGGTGTTTGACTATGTGTAGCCTGATATGCACTCCTTAAACTTTCATGAATCAGTTGTACGAATCCTCTCCACTCAGTCCTGTTTAGGTGTTGGCCATGTCTGGTGGTACCCCGCCAAATGATAGTACCAACTGGAACCATAGCAACATGTGTGAAGTTGGGTGCAACCAGAGCTGTCTGTAACCCAACATTAACCTGCCTGAAAGCTCCATAAAGGTGTGGCTGATGCTTGAACAGCTCAACAGAATGTATGCTGGTGCAATGAGTCAGGGAACCTATCTTGTCCAGGTTACCACCTCTGTCTTATGCCCTATCCTTGTACAAACTGTTTGTGCCCCACCCACTATCACTGCATAGTCCTCTTCTGATAAGTCCTTAAATAAAGACCCAAATTTCTCCATAACTTGACTTAGCCCTATGTTTAATTTCAAAATGCTGGTGGCCCAGTATGCTGCCCATAAGTTTTCCTGTAACTGAGGGACTACAAATAGTCCATGACTACTACCTAGCAGCAGCACTGTATTCTTCCTAAGGGTTTGCATAGTCTTTGGCTTCCTGCCCTCTGTTGAAGTCTACTGTAAATTTCTTGCTCCTGGTCCTCCCAGAGGCTGTTCTTCACCTAACTCCAACACTTATAGATACCTAATTTTGTTTTTGATAGTAAAACTATCAGATCACAACCTCTTTCTCCCTATGGCCCTATCAGCAGCCAGTTCCCAAATGCCTTCCCCTCTATCTCCCTTGATCATGGCCAATTCTTCCTTTTTTTCCTGAGCTGCACCTGAAAGGGTACAGATTTTCCTCTTCTGTTCATTACGAAAATGTTCCTGGTGCATACTCGGCAGTACCAGAAGGAGTCTCTTTTGTTTTGTTATTGTTCTCTGCACTGCATTCCACCCCCCACCCCCCCTCTCCACGACACTGAAAATATTTTCTACAAGATTGGCAACAAATCGCCCTAATCACTATCCTATAACAGCTCCTATATTTACAACTCATGGCTGCATTGGAAAGAAGGGTTAAGTTTAACTGGATAGAATGCATCAAATTTATGAAGGAAGTGGCTATGTGTAAACGAAAAATACACTAAATTGCGTTTTGCGATGTTGCCTCTGTTCTTGTACTGATTTATGGATGTAGTAGCTGACGAGCAAATAATTAGTTACGTTTTGTAGAAATTGCGTTATCAAGATTGTTTGGAAATGTTTTGAAACGTTTACACCTCAGAAAATTCATGCCCACTTTGCGCGTATGAAGTAAACAATATGAAATATGGTGACAAATATAATTTACAAACGTTTAATTACGCTTCTATGGTGAGATCACACTTACGAAAATAATTGCTTGATAGTTAATGAATTTTAACGAAATTTATACTACTACGAACACTTAAACATATATTTTAATTATTATATAACGCAAAATTTCGGCCTACTCCGCGAGTATGGTTTTTTTTAATAAACGAGTTGCTTTAAAGATAGCAGGATTACAGGAAATCGCGACTATTCATTTGTGAAACAAGAACGACCATTCCAAGTAAACAAAACATGAACTGCAACTAATTTAAGGCATACCTGCAACCGTAATACATTGAAATTACTATGTGTAAACCTGAATATAAATAAGTCTCATGTGATTTCTAGCAGAATTACTCATTCTCTTACAGGATTCAGTTGCAATACGCTTTGTCCTGACTTCACATCGAGACGCAAATACTATAATAATGATATACATGTACCATGTATGTAAATATATGACTGACTCCATAATGCATTTTTTTTATTTCCTTCGTTTATATTGGTTTAATGAGGGATGCAACATCTTACAAACTTAAAGATTTTGAGTTAATTACAACTACAAACACCGAAAACAAGCAACGTTCTAGCGGGGCTTTCTGATCCTGTTGCCAACTGCTGCAACTTACGCTTTCATTACCAACATAACAATTTCATTTCATTTCATTTTATTATCTTCCTGTATATCATTTACATGATGTAGGAATTGTCAAAACAAAGTTATCATACTAGTACAAGTACTACAGACATAATAATGGAATATCACTTTCAAGGCATTTTTTAAAAGTACAAATTTAGACATATAAATTAAAATTTTTGGCAATAAATTTACACACAATCAAAGTACTCATCTACGACATAGAAAGTTTTGCTTAAAAGGTAATTTTTAAGCTCAGTCTTAAATTTTACTTCATCTATTATTGCCTTCATGTACACTGGCAGAGCATTGTAGACTTTTATTCCAAAATAACTTACATGCTTTTGGGTTTGTGTTGTCCTTACCCTTTCTACATACAAATTCTTACAAGTTCTAGTATTATAATTATGGCAGTCCTCATTTGTACGTAGATTTTTCATATGTGCTCTTGTACACAGAATGCTTTTAAAAATATACAGTGATGGTATTGTGAGTATTTGCAGTTCTTTGAAAAGGGGCCTACAATGAGTTCTTGGAGAGTTATGTGTTATGATTCGTATAGCTCTTTTCTGAAATTTGAAGATATCTGTTAAGCTTGATTTAGTTTTACCCCAGAACACTATGCCGTAAGACACGATGGACTGAAAGTAAGCAAAATACACTAGTCTAGTACAGTCTGTGCTGCATACTCTAGATAATATCCTCAATGCAAAACATGCCGAATTGAGCCTTTGGGATAAGTACTTGAGATGGTCTTTCCAGCTTAAGTTTTGATCAATGTGCATTCCCAAAAACTTTGTGGATTGTACACTCTCTATCTTCTTATCCATTAGTTTTAACTGGAGGTCCATATCTTGAGTTGCTTTGCCATACTGTATATAATTTGTTTTACTTAGATTAAGTGTTAACTCATTACCATTAAACCAATGTTGAATATATTTCAGGACTATATCAGTTGTGGTAGTTAATGATTTTTTATCATCACTTATAATTATGCTAGTGTCATCTGCGAACAACATTATTTTGGTAGAAATATTAGGATTTTTTATGTCATTTATATAAAGCAAGAATAATAAGGGACCAAGAACACTGCCCTGTGGGACACCTATTTCCAATTTCTTTGCATCTGAGACCCACTTGATTTTCTGATTTTTATGTTCTGCAATGATTTCTACTACCTGAGTTCTATCTTGAAGGTAAGATTCAAACCACTGCTTCACAACTCCCCTTACACCTATTGCCTCCATCTTGTTTAACAGAATTTTGTGATTTACTGTATCAAAAGCTTTAGATAAATCTAAGTTAATTCCTACTACACATTTTTTAGTGTCGAGACTCCTGACAATCTCTTTGGTATAGGCATGGATAGCTGTTTCTGTGCTGTGGCCCGAGCGAAAGCCATGTTGATTGCAGTTTAGAAGTTTGTGAGCATCTAAGTAATTTATGAGTCTGGTTTTCATTAATTTCTCTAGAATTTTTGAAAATGATTGGAGAAGGGATATTGGTCTATAATTTTCTACCTTGTATGGATCTCCTTTTTTAAACAGAGGTCTAACCTTAGAGATTTTCAACCTCTCAGGAAAAACACCTTCACAGAAAGACAAATTGGCAATATGTACCAGGGGCTTTGTAATTTGTTTGGCAACTTTTTTTATTATTGACACAGGCACTTCATCCACACCTGCAGACATTTTTGATTTTAGACTCTTTATCACCTTTAATATTTCATTATCATTTGTGGGAGTTAACAACATACTACTGTCTACTTTTGGGGCTGTTAATTTCTCATGTTTGGTAAAGTTTTTACTTAATGACACTGGTACACTTAAAAAGTAATTATTAATGTAATTTGCCAGAGTTTCATCTTTTAATTCAATATTTTCACTATTTTTTAGTACTATTTCCTGATCCTTGAGGCCCTTACCTGTTTCCCTTTTCACAATTTCCCAAATAGTTTTTGATTTATTGCCTGATTTTCTTATTAATTTATCATTGCTTAGTAATTTTGCTTTTGTAATTACTTTTCTATATATTTTTTTGTAATTTGTTACATTTTCTTTAAACTTGGGGTCAGTCCAACTTTTCAGTCTATAGTTAAGAATTTTCATGGTCCTGGAGGAATTTCTAATACCTGTTGTGATCCAGGAGTTAGCATGTGTATGCCCAAATGTGTTTGTTTTGACAAGTTTCTTAGGAAAACACATTTCAAAATGCATTATTTGCCAAGTGTAATGTAGGTAGTTACTTGGAGATGAAGAAGCTTGCACAGGATACAGTAGCATGGAGAGCTGCATCAAACCAGTCTCTGGACTGAAGACAGCAACAACCTTTCTCTCAAATATCAGATTATATTAAGCGATTAAATTAATTATTGGCCCAAATTATAATTGACAAACATTGCCTTTGTATTTTACTGCCATGTATTATTTTGAATTCTTTGATATATTTTTCTTGCGCTCACATATTGGCTAGCTGCATACATATTACCCATGTAGTTAATTTATTAGATAACAAATTAGAGGGTACTGGCATTTACTGCGACCTGTTAAAAGCCTTTGACTGCGTGAATCACAGCATTATCTCAACTAAACTAGAATGTTATGGTGGTACCAGCAGTGCTGCGAAATGGTTCGTGTATTCCGTGCTCTTATTTACCTGGCATTCCAAAGTTAATTCTTCAACAGTGCAGTCAATCAATGAGAACGGCGTTACTATCGTCCAATGAAAATATTTGGCACGAATGTACTGGATATTAAGTTTTGACGTTTACAGGACATTTGTGTGCCTGTATGATCGGAGGTGGGAAAGAGATATTCGTTACAAAACGGTTGGCAGTTTCAAAATACAGAATTCGTGCCAGTTCGGCAAACCGTGGAACTTTGTGTGCTGCCTCCTTTTATGCCCACAAAGATATGATGTTCGAAGACATGTAATGTTTCGCGTTTGCCTCTTGATGTTGTTGTGTGGAATTCATTAAATACCTGAATATGAAGCAGACACCCAGTGAAAATTAACGACTGCGGAGTTGTAAATATCTTGCATCGATGAAAAACGATTTCAGAAACAGTACCCTTACAAAACGAAGATTCGCAATCAAATGTGATATTTTGACAAGTAACTGGAATTTGATTTTTGTGGACTTTGTTAAAACCGAGGATATATATTGGTTTTTTGAATACCTCATACAGAAACTTTTGAATTTGTGTCCTCTGTGTGGCTTTGGTGAAAATTCTGAAGAAGCTGACAATAGTTATTTATTGCAATTACAGTCATGAAGGGGTAAAAACAGAGAAAAGCACATATAAAAAGGCAAAGAGTACAAAGGCAAATTAAGTGGTCATTACATTAACCCACCCAACCGTGCCAAATTTAATTATTTCGTTAAGTATCTGCAAATTTCACCAGTCCAATCTTTCTACACAGTCTGCTGAAGTGCACTTTGTCGAGGGTCGAGAATAGGGCCAGTGCTGTACAGTATGCTTTTAGTTGCTTTTGTTAAAATATCTGCCACTTGGTCCTTGGATGTAATGTAATGAACATTCAGATGTACTTTGTTATACAACTGATGTATGATGTATTTAATATACACATGCCTCAGTTGGCTATGTTCCTACCTGCATAATAGACATATGTGAGAGAAAACTAGTAATTTTTCACAAATACGTTGAGTTCTTCAACAAGATTCTTCAACCACATGATGTTTGTTGTAGCTGTTGCTAAACCAATATGTTTTGCTTCTGTTGAAGATGGTGAAACAGATGTCTGTCTCCTCTGAGTCCAAGAAACAGTATTTTCTAAATCTGGAGTATGTGTTCTGTTTTAGATACTCTATCTTCCTGAGTTGGAATCAACAGAGAGTTGAGCATTTGAATTTCCTTTTTGTAACACAGAGTAACATTATGTTTGTTTAAAATTCTGAAAAAAAGAAAATGTTTCAAACCTTTCTAGTAGAACCGTGTTGATTTATTCTAATGTGTACTACATTAGTCAACTGATGCACTTATGTATGATGATGTAGATGTCATTAAACACCAAACAACCTATAATTGTCTGTACAGTTTCTTTCCAATCATGCCAACATAAGCATCTGCAGTGGGTTGCAATTACATTGATATTTTGCAGCATTTAAAGTCTTCCATATTGAATTTGTTCACTAATTTGTCACAATGAATGTCTTGTCTAAGAAACATTTGGCTATTGGCATTCTCCACATTTATTCCAAGGGATAATTTTGGTTCTCCATGTCTTGACATTTGAAATTTTGGTTTTAACCTCTTTTTAATGTTTGTGAGTTTTCTTTGAGAATTATAATCATCAGTGTTTTTAATATAGAGATATCTCTCAACTTTGGATTGTTTAAACCTGATTTCTTTTATAAAATTGTCAAATGTAGAGTTCCAAGTTCTTGCTGCCTGCCTCAGTCCTTGATTGAGTTTCCATACAAGTTCTTTTATCTTAACCCATTGAGGAACTTTCATATAAATTTCTTCAGTAAGTTTTCTGTGCATGAATTATTTTGTACATCATTTTCATTCATAACCTTTTACCTGAGCACAATAGTTGAAAACTAAATGTGGCTGATATCTTTCAGTATTTCTGGATACATCTTATTGGTTTTCTGCAGAGATATTGCTTCGTTTGCTTCTGCTGAAGTCCTGGACTGTGAGTGAGTGAGTTATTTTCAACAGTTTCAGTTCCCCCTACGTTAGTATCATTATGATACCCTTATCTTCTGCTGTGTTATGTTATCCATCTGAACAGTGTCCTTCAACATCCAGTCAGACCAACTTTCAACTTCAAAAAGAAATGTAAATATATATTGCTTTCTGTCAAAAGAAACAGGTGTTATAGGACCAAACACATTACTATGTATCAGCTCAGGTGCTTGTTTGGCTTGAACATGACACTGAATATGTGGTAACTCTGTTTGCTCTTTATGAAAGTCAAAAATTAATTTATGTATTTAGAATTCTTTCCTTGTCAGATCCCTCTTGTAGAAAATAAAGCTTATTGCTATTTTTAAGGTTTAAATGTTGTAGTTGTTAATGCCACAAGTCTACACCACCGTCTGAAATGTGAGCACTCCACCTAGAATTCTTAGTATTTTTGAATGAAATGATGTATATGCCTGAATCTTTTTTGTGAACTATAGCTGTAACTTATTGCTGCCCTTTTCAGTTGAAACCACTGACTTTTCAATAACATATCCAGCCGTTTGTAGTTTACACACCAACAATAGTAGTAATGTAGTAAATGTGGCAGTAGAAGAACATCTTTTACTTTTGCTTTAAATTTTCTTTCAGAAAAAATGGTTTCAACATCAACTTCTCCAACATTTCTGGCAAACAAAAATGTATCTGTTTGATTGCAACTTGATATATCCTTTGACCTCACTGTGAGACAAATGCTGTTTAGAATTACAGTTCACTTAGTGATCTTCAGAATTATTACATTGTGCTTCTTTGTGTAATTGTCTATCTTTTATACAACTCAGTTTCAGTTGCTCACTTGAGTAGATTACAGACCAGCAACTAGAACCTTTCATTGTGGATGCATTGTTAGTAACAACTTGCACACTATGTCAGTTTCTTCAATATTATCCCCAGAAGTTTTCAAAGTACGGTAACTTATCTAAGTTAAAGAAATATTTTCAATGTATTGTCATGTGTGTTACACTTCTGTGTCAATAGAGCCCCTCTGAATATAAGTTGATTAGCCCTACCTTTTTATTCAAATCTTTTGCATTAGTGGATTCTACAATTTGTAGGCAATTTTAATGTTTTTGCCATAATTTAAGTAACTGGCTAAAATTTTTGTCTTATTTGTGACTTACACCTCTTATCATTTTCACTAAGTTCTCCCAGAAGAACCTTCTGTTGTGGATGTTGTTCAGCTGTGTCATCCTGTACACATTTCTGTGTAGTACTTTTCCATAAAACTCAATAATTCGAAATTTCCAGTTGGTAAAGTTTATGTTATCAAACAACATTAGCCTGTACTTCATCTCCAGAGCCATGGCAATTATGTATTCTACCGTATCTTCCTTCACCGTCGGCGTTGTCGTGGTTACCGTGAGACACCGTTATACCAAGAGGAAAGGCGCGTCGATATTAGAGCATGAGATATGATGACCTAAAGCCATTGACAACACACAACGGTCATGGTAGCACCTGATTCCTGAATAGCTGCAGTAGTTGAGGATCTATGAACTATCCCCTGTTGACCAGGTCCCCAAAACTTAACTCGTAACGAGATTCCTTCAAAGCAAATTGTCGTAACGATCGTCTATAAAGGCTTCGTACAACGAGAATAAATGTTACGGTTTATGGAATAATAACAGATACGACCAAACTATCTTGTCTCTTCTGCTTTATTTAACATAACTTTGTTCACAGTTTCATTTCGCATTCACCACTCATTCACCGAAACCCTTTGATGAACAGTTTTGGTTGCTTAACACCAACAGTCAATTATAATGATACAGCTTTTCTCCTTCTTATAAATTGAAGCCCGCTCTCCGTGATATAATAAAAAAAAACCGGTCTCAATACCGCGTCCCTCAGGAGATGCGAATAGACTTATCCCGGAATTGACCGCACTGTAGGTGTACTCAATTTAATGACCACACTTCACTGTCCGCTATTTCGCGTAACTGAATGTCCATTTGTTAGTCTGATTATACACTGTAGCTATTTAAAATTCGCCCCTATATTTTTCACAAAGCACAATTAGCACTTCGTTACTTGTTTTCTTTTTTTTTTTTTTCCTTCTTCTAAGAGTAAATGGAAAAAAAAGACGCCGTATCATCGGCTTAGTCGATATAAAGCAAAACACCTTAATATGCCCAATTTTACCTCTTCTTATAGGATCAGCTACCTTACTCATTAATTTATTACATATTATTTCCAATAACGCTAAACAGGTATCGCCGTTATATTTTAATTGTATTCAAAAGCATGTTACTACTATTATGACCGACCAAATCATAACAAATCGTGCGGAGTGCGTTTTTAACGATAACTTTACGCTATTCAAGTTCCGTTACAGCTGTCTTGACTCGTAATACACGGCCCCCCAGACTGTGATGTCTTGAAGAGGGTTCCAGACAGAACAGGCTTATGTTTTTTTTTGTGTACTGTGACAGGAGAGGGTATTTGTTTCGGCGAATACACTCACTCTCAGATTCACTCAACAAGTCAGTACAATATTTAAGTTGAGTTAATGGGCCTAGACAAAATGCCCTTAACTAAATTCCACATTTGTTTATAGGTTGTCTTAGAAGCACTTCGCACTAATCACTTCATATTCACACCACATTTTTTTCTTGGATGGAGCCCTCAGATCTTCAACCGACTGTGCAAGGCAGGGATCACAGCCGGGTTCAACGATTGGCATCCTAGGCCAAAACCCTTATCAGGCCACTTGTTTAACCAGAGAGGATTTGGTCCTTTTCTTTTCCTCTTAATTCCACTTTTAAATCATCCATCCTCGCTGTTCGGTGAGAGGATAAATCGTATTTCAGCATCGTCATTGTTGCTGATACCAAGAAGGTATCTCATGGAAATCGTCAGTACATTCTCTAATTTTCTTTGTAAGTTAGTATAAGTACGTATTTATCCATTGGTCCTTTTATTTAGTCCACTGAGTGTAGTCTTGGTATCATTCAGTGTTTCTTGAATCTATATTTTGCTCATTATTGATAATACTTCTTCAGGTCTATGTGAGGGAACAAGCCTTTAATTACATCAGTATCACAATCTGCCAGGAGGTAGCTCCCTTCATGAGGTATTTTCATTATTTTATATGGACCTGTATGTAAATATTGCCATTTCTTATTCAGTCTTTTCCTGGTTGATGCTTTTGGGTGATTTCTCAATAAAATTTCTTCCCCTACATCATATGTGACTACTTTCTTCACATTTTTATCAAAACGGGTTTTTCTCAATTGTGCTTGATGCTCCAGGTTTTTGTAGACCTTCTTCACCATATCTTCTTTCTTGGTAATCTTTTGTTCTATTGCAGGTAATTTCTTCATCCATTCTGGCACAATACTTTCACCAAATACTATTTGGTTAGGTGAATAACCTGTCGATAAGTGTGGTAAGTCATTATACACTTTCTCAAATTCATAAATCCAATCGATCCATTTATAATGTTGTTTGGGTATGTACGTCCGTAAAAATCGGTTCAACTCTCCGAAGATTCTTTCAACCGGATTTCCACAAGGGTAAAATCTTGAGATGTAAATGTGCTGGATTCCTTGTTCTTTCATAGTGTCTCTCCATACTTTGCTTGTATAATAAGCAGCGTTGTCTGTCAAGATCATTATAGGTTTGCCAAGCTCAGTTATATAGTTGTTGATAAATTTGCGTAACATGGGTCGAACGTGGAGATTTTTCAAAGGATATAATTTCACATATTTTGAAAAGAGATCATAGAAAGCCAATACATATTTAAACCGTCCACGTGTCATGGGACATGGCCCACAGACATCACATGACACCAACATTAAAGGTTGTTGTGGGATGATAGGATGTAATTCTATCTTCCGACAATAGTTTATGGGTTTCGCCTTCTGACATATTTTGCACTTCTTAATAATATTTGTAGCTATACGTCCCAAATTTGGATGATAGCAGTATTGTGCTATTTTGGCTGTACATTTAGCGGCACCAAAATGACCCCAATTCAAGTGAGTGTACCATACTAGCGATTCTAAATATTTATTTGGAACACAAACTTTCCAAACATCTTCTTCATCCTTCCTCCGATACAATATTCCGGATTTTAATTGATACTGTTCTTGAGAGTGACTTAGCGTTTTGGTTTCAACAGCATGCCTAATGGCTTTCCACAACTTATCATCTTCTTGCAGTTGTGGAAGACTTCGAGATAGCTGTGAAATCTGCCTCTCACAATATTGCCTTGATAAATTCATGACTTTAAAGTCAATTGTCCGTTCTTCACACTCGTCAGCATTCTTTCTTTTCGGTAATCTTGAAAGAGCATCGGCTATGATGTTGTCTTTCCCTCTGATGTATTTGAGCATAATATCATATTCTTGCAGTAGCAAGGCCCACCGGGTTAAACTTGAATGGAACATCCTTCCTGTTAAAATAAAAGATAAAGCTTTGTGGTCGCAGAATACAATGATCTTCTTTCCATATACAAAATAGCGAAACTTTCTAAGTGACCAGACCACGGCCAGTACTTCCAATTCAGTAGTACAATATGCACGTTCACAGCTAGAGAGTGTTCTGCTGGCAAACCCAATTATCTTAATGGTACTGATATCTTCTGGATTGTCCATCTGGAAAAGAGTGGCACCCAATCCTGTTTCACAAGCATCCGCAGCAATATAAAAATCTTGATCAAGTCTCGGATGATGTAACAGTGGAGCATTAGCCAAAGCATTGCGGATATTATCAAAAGCTTGCGTGCATTCGGAATTCCACTCCCACATGACATTTTTTCTTAACAGCCATAACAAACAGTCTTGGCTTCCTAACTGATTGGGTAAAAATCGTCGAAAAAATGAAACTAAGCCGATAAATGACTTTAATTCCGTTCTATTCTTTGGATAAGCACATCTGTTAATCGCATCCATCTTTTTAGGATTTGGTTTTATCCCTTCAGGAGTGATTATATGTCCAAGAAATTTCAATTGGTTATGAGCAAACTTGGATTTGCTCAAATTTACAGTAACTCCGTATTCCAAAAATTTCGCAAAAACTCTTCTTAATAAGTCCAAATGTTCCTCCCAAGTTTCAGAAGCAATTAGCAAATCATCCACATATAAAGTAACTTCATTCAAAAGGTCTCTGCCCAGTACGGTATCTAATGCCGATATGAAAACACCACCGCTTATTTTCAACCCAAATGGCATGACAGTAAACTGGTAACTTCGGCCCAGAAAAACGAATGCAGTATATTTTCTAGATTCTTTCGATATTCTAGTTTGCCAATATGAACTACGCATATCCAAAGAAGTTAAGAAGCGGGCACCATAAAACTTTTGTACTAACTCTTCTAGGTTCTCCGGTCGCGTTTGTACAGGTATAATGATCTTATTGATCTCTCTGGCATCCAACACCAATCTGATGTCACCATTGGGTTTAATTACCGCCACAAGAGGGTTACAATATTCAGAATCTGAGGGCTCAATAATACCCCATTCTAACATTTTATTGATTTCCTTTCTGACTACTTCTTTCTTTGTCCATGGGATAGAATAGGAAGTACAACAAAAGGGTTTATGTGCATACGTCTTTATATGGTATTCAAAGTCTTTTATTATACCCGGACGTTTACTAAAAATTGACTGATATGCTTCCGACAAGTAGCACAGTTCATCCCTTTGGATAACAGCTAAATATTCTGATTCTAACACCTTTTCCTGCAATGACATTTTATCCATCATTTCTTCAGAACCTTCAATAAGGCATATATCATACACATTTTCATCATCAATACTGACATATTTTACCATTAGATTCATACACAATTGATTTGGAATTACTCGGCCCTTTCTCAGGGTGGCTGTCAAAACATTACCATTGGAATTAAATATACATTCACCTTTCTCTAAATTAATGATTGCACCGGTCTCACATAAAAAATCCAAACCCCTGATACATAGTACTGTCATTTTAGGAACAACCAGGAATGTACTTTCTCTTTGAGCCCCCTGTATTATAACGTCAACACGTACCTGTTTCACAACTTTTTGCATTTTTGCGCTGAACGCGCCAGACACGGTACATCCTGTGATAGGAAAAGTAGGCATTTTTACCCCTCGGCTTATCTGTTTTAAACAGTCCAACGTCATGACACTAATAGTTGCTCCAGTATCAATTAATGTTTCAACATCAACATTATTTATACTTGTTGGAATTATTGCCTGTAAAATTTGTCCGCATTTATTAGAAACTTCAGGTTTTTCTTCAATTAATTCATTCCTTATATCCTGACCATTATTGTACCTTAATACTCTCAGTTCAAATTGATGCCTGCCTTCCTTCTCCTTTCCAGTCATCCTAGGAAGGCATTTGGTGACTGGTATTAGTTTAATCTATCTCGTTGAGTCGTCGGTGGGGGTTCATGAACTTCCACAATCCGTACAGTATGATCCGAGTTATGGTATTCACCCCACCGCACATTGGAGGCTACTTCGCCCATTGGTATAACTCCTTGTGCTGGATGAGGACTCGAGGCATTTGTTCCATCCTGCCGATGAACATTATGCTTCGAATTATCTTCCCAAGGTCGAATGCAATTGGGTTCATCATTTGGGTACCTGTTACTCTTATTAATATCACTACTATGCACATTCGTGTCACCATATCGAGGTTTACCTCTAGCACAGTAAGTATCTCTTCTATATTTATTATAATCATTGTTTTTATTGCAACCATAGGATGAAGATTGTCCACGCTTCTGTGATGCGGGTTTGACCTGGTTTTCGGCATTATTATTATCATACGTTAAATTATTATTATAATTATTCGTATTACTATGAGTGTGAGTCGACATTTGATTACTACTCATTTGTCTTGCGTCTTCCATAATCATATCTATAGAGTCAATCACCGACAAGAATTGTTCTACGTCGTGGTCAGGAACATTTATTAACTTTTCACGTATATTTATGGGCAACCTTCCCTTCAAAATTCTGATCACTTCCTAGTGAGACATTGGATCACTCCAATAACGTGTCTTATTTATGTACTTTTCAAAATATTGCCTTAAAGTACTCCTTTTACTGTTAAAATACTCAGGTTGGTAAACCTCTTTTCTTAATTTCTCTTGTTTACTCGACAACCAGTATTTAGTCAAAAAAAGTTGTTCAAACTCAGCGCAAGTATGGCAACTTTCACTTACTTCGGCGGCCCATAATGCGGCTTCTCCGGTAATTTTGGATACTATAAATTGAAGTCGGTCGTGTTCTGACCAGCTACGCGGAAATATTCTTTTGAAATTATTGATAAAGATTTTCGGATGCAGGTTGTTCTTTTCAGTGGAGAATGTTGGGAATTGTCTACTTTTAAAAATGCTGTTCTCCACCTTTAAAGAAGACAAATATCCTCGCTGACCAAAAGAATCATCATCTTTACCAACCGAATCATCAACTTCCCAATGCAAATTTTCACCACAATTGTACTTCGTATTATCACACGTTCGGTTGTTTTTCGACCTATTCTCCGAACGTTCGTCCTCTATCAACAAATTTTGTGATGACTTTCATTCTAACTCCACCAATTTATGATTGGTTTCCTTTTGCCATTTAGGTAACTCATCAACTATTTTGTCTTTTATTTTCTGAAATTCGCTAGTGAAGAGCTTAATTAATTCATCATTTCTACTTAGGTGCTCATTGATATTTTCATTTGGCTGGGATCCAATAGTAGTCTTAACCTTGTCTACAATTTCATTTCCTTTTATTTCTATCCATTCAGATAGATCTTCGTCAAGTCTTTTAGTTTGATCTACTAAATACTTGTCAATCCCCTTACGAGCATCAGACTCAAACTCGACTATTTGTTTCGAAAGCTCTTCTATCTGTGCGCTAGCATTGAAACAGCTGCTTTCACACTTAACCATCCTATTGGACAGGCCATCATAACTCTTCGAAACTACCTCATATTTCTTTTCTACGTCATGAAGTTTTCCCATTAAATTATTATATTGCCTTTCTAAGGTGTTAGAAAACTCTACATCTAGTTCTCCAAATTTCGCATTTAATTGAGTCTCCCAGTCCGCCTTTAATTCTTTCTTAGTATTTTCCAGTTTATAATCAAAGGTGTTCAGTTTGCTTTCCAAAGAATCCATTTTAACTTCTAATGAACCAAATTGGCTTCAAATTTTTCATTTAACTTTTGATTGTCCTCTTTTAATTGCTTATTATCTTTTTCTAATGAACCAAGTCTTCCATTCATTACACCCATTTGAGTATTTATTGATACCAGCATATCAAACATTTTTTGATTAATATTTCCATTTTGAGGATCAACTTGCTGATCTACTTCCGAAACCTCAAGATCTTTATGTTCTCCCACGCTGCTTACCTTACTTATCATTGTATTTGAATCTCCTAACGGCTCTAAATCAATAACTGTATTATTATCTGTACATGTCTCCTGTCCCACATTGAGCTCATGGGATGCATCATCCCTTTCCTCTTCACTTTCCTCTCTCTCTCTACTCATTACTCTACTCAACTGCACATTATCATGTATTCTTTTCGTTCGTTTTGACATGATTATTCACTACCAAGACATACACTTATTTTTACTATGTATTTATATATATTTATCTACCGAAATCACAAGTCTCAACTTCCCTTTTTTTTTATAATTATACAGTTATTGTAATCATACCTGGTAGTATCGCTCACTTTTAGCGATTATTGAAGAATACCTCTTTCATTGGACAGACTCACTGGCTGCTACAATATTTTCCAACTCTAGGGTTCTTGAATCCGGATGACACTCGACTCGATGCAGCAATCCTCCTCGATCGAGCCGCACGTTGTGGCGCCACTTCTACCGTATCTTCCTTCGCCGTCGGCGTTGTCGTGGTTACCGTGAGACACCGTTATACCAAGAGGAAAGGCGCGTCGATATTAGAGCATGAGATATGATGACCTCAAGCCATTGACAACACACAACGGTCACGGTAGCACCTGATTCCTGAATAGCTGCAGTAGTTGAGGATCTATGAACTATCCCCTGTTGACCAGGTCCCCAAAACTTAACTCGTAACGAGATTCCTTCAAAGCAAATTGTCGTAACGATTGTCTATAAAGGCTTCGTACAACGAGAATAAATGTTACGGTTTATGGAATAATAACATTATGTTTGAATGTAATTTAAGTGACATAATGACATTGTATTGTATATTCTGTAAATGTATAACAAGCTGCACAGGACATCAAAGAAATTAACAACATGTACTGTTACAGAAAACCCTTAAACTATATTTTCAGGAACACTGTTTCTAAACAATAAGTGAATATTTAATTGTTTGAATGTAATTTAAGTGATAAATGTCATTGTATTTGTATACTCTGTAAATGCATATAAAAGTGTCAATGTATCTGCAAAAATCACTGTATCCAAACTGACAACATCCATACATTCCAAAATGTCTACGGATCAAATAAATAAATAAATAAATAAATAAACAGATACGACCAAACTGTCTTGTCTCTTCTGCTTTATTTAACATAACTTCGTTCACAGTTTCATTTCGCATTCACCACTCATTCACCGAAACCCTTTGATGAACAGTTTTGGTTGCTTAACACCAACAGTCAATTATAATGATACAGCTTTTCTCCTTCTTATAAATTGAAGCCCGCTCTCCGTGATATAATAAAAAAAAAACCGGTCTCAATACCGCGTCCCTCGGGAGATGCGAATAGACTTATCCCGGAATTGACCGCCCTGTAGGTGTACTCAATTTAATGACCACACTTCACTGTCCGCTATTTCGCGTAACTGAATGTCCATTTGTTAGTCTGATTATACACTGTAGCTATTTAAAATTCGCCCCCATATTTTTCACAACGCACACTTAGCACTTCGTTACTTGTTTTCTTTTTTTTTCTTCTTCTTCTTCTAAGAGTAAACGAAAAAAAAAGACGCCGTATCATCGGCTTAGTCGATATAAAGCAAAACACCTTAATATGCCCAATTTTACCTCTTCTTATAGGATCGGCTACCTTACTCATTAATTTATTACATATTATTTCCAATAACGCTAAACAGGTATCGCCGTTATATTTTAATTGTATTCAAAAGCATGTTACTACTATTATGACCGACCAAATCATAACAAATCGCGCGGCGTGCGTTTTTAACGATAACTTTACGCTATTCAAGTTCCGTTACAGCTGTCTTGACTCGTAATGTTACAGTATGAATTCATTGATTAGGTTTTCCACCTTTATTTGTTGTGCTGTAAAACCTGCACCTGGGTTCATAGCCTGTTGTTAACGTTAAAAATTGCCAGGTATCTAGATTAGTATGTATATCAATTTATTACTTATCACAATTACAACCGCAGTAGACCCATGAAGACAATATACCGAAAGAAAGAGGGGGGGAGGGGGGGGGGGGGGGGAAAGTATCCCATTCCGCCCATCTGCTTTGACCTGTGACGTAATGGTGATGAGGTGTGTGACGTCAATAAGACGCGGTGTTTTTGAGTTGGTTGTGTTTGTAGATGTCGTGTTGTATTTGATGGTGCCCTCTGGTGGTGTACGTAGGCGTGCTCAATTATTCTATGGTATTGCGACCATTTGCGTTTTGGTTGTCATTGTGCTAACGTTTCGAGTTTTGGTAATTAGTACAGTAGGGTGAAGGCTCTAGTTTTGGCCACTACCCCACTTATGGCCACCTTGATGTCAAAGGTTAACTTTTAAGCTTCTCTGGAATACCAGCCAGTTCTACTATAGATTATTATATACTTTGTGAAAGGCTCTCTTCATTTGTCTACATAATCATTCTTTTGTCTGTTTTTGTTTGGAGACACAGTTTTGTGAAATGATCAGTGTTGCAGAAGCTGGGTTTTGCAGAAGTTTTCTTTAAGCAACACATGATCTGTTTTTTTGTATTTTATATGTTTAAATAAAAAATCAGAAGAAACTTAATCTGTTCAGAGGTAAGATAAGAGATTATATTTTAATTTCTTTTAAGTTTTATATCACTCAGCCTAAAAACATGTTATCAAAAGTATGTGGCCATTAACAGATCCATATTTATCCCTGGTTCCGTGTTATGGCCATTTATGTGGCCATAAGTGGAGACACATATGTATCCTGTTTTGGCCACTTCTAAAAACTGATACAAAAACATCAATATTAGTGTTCTGTCCTACATTACACTAGGCTAATTTTATTTAAATACGCTTATTAAAATATTTTTGGTATTTTTAAATCAATGTATACCTCATTGTTAGTATTGTCTTGGCATATCATACTAATTTACCTATGCTTGTAAGATACAAAATATGCAATAGGCACTATTCAAATATGCAACATTCCTTAACTAAATCTTTGTGCATTATTTATAGGAAAAATGAGTCAACCAAAGAATAAGAAGTTTCAGTATTCTCCCAGCAATGTTAAAGATGCTCTAAAGGCTAGTGATGAGGGAATGAAGGTTGCTACTGCAAACAAGTTGTACAAAGTTCCAAGGACAACATTAAGAAACAAAATTTCTGGTGTATCTCCAAAAGAATCTACAGGGCACTGTGGTCCACATTCTGTCTTTGGAGAACAAATTGAAAAAAAAAAAAATTGGTGGACTGGGTTTTGGACTGTTCTAGCATGGGATTTCCAGTTACTAAAGAAAATCTCTGTGCATCTTTGCAAAAACTTATTGAGAGTGCAGATATGGAAAGTTGTAAGGCTACATTTACTAATAATCGACCTGGAAAAAAGTGGTATAATGGATTTCTTAAGAGACACAAGGTTCTGTCACAAAACATGCAGAATATATCAATAGGGCTAGAGGTTCTGTTACAGAAGAGAAAATAAGAAACTGGTTTCACGAAGTATCCATCACTTTAAATGATATTGATGTGTTAAATGACCCAAATAGAATTTTTAATATGGATGAAACTTCTTTTTTTCTGGCTCCTAAAGGGGAATTAATCATAGGTCCTCGTGGCCATCATGTTTATGAAGAGTCGTGTAACTCTGACAAAGATAACGTTACTACATTGTTTGCAGTGAATGCTGCTGGAAAAGTTGCTCCTCCCTTAACACTGTTCAAATATGCAAGGATTCCAGCATCATTGGTGAAAGCAGCTCCTCCAAACTGGGGCATTGGAAAAACAGAAAATAGGTGGATGACAGGTGAAAGTTTTTTTGAGTATATAACAAATGTATTTGATCCGTTCTTGAAAGAAGCTGAAATTCCCCGGCCTGTAGTAATATTTTTAGATGGGCACTGCTCTCATTTGACACTTCAGTTGAGCAGATATTGTAGGGAAAATCAGATCATTCTAGTTGCTCTCCATCCCAATTCTACACACATCTTGCAACCATTAGATGTAGCTGTCTTTGGACCTATGAAAAAAATGTGGAAGAAGATTGTTCAGAAATGGCATTTTGAAAATAATGGCACTGAAATTTCAAAATCTGATGTACCTTCTGTTCTGTCACAAATTATTACAGAACCTAAAATGGTGGCAAATATTTGTGCTGGTTTCAGGGCCACTGGTCTGTTTTCATTTAATGTGAACAATGTAGATTACAGCAAGATAGTTGTTCGTAGTATACCAGCCTCAACCACAGTTCAGACAAATGAGGAACTTCCGAGACATTTCTCATACACAGAAAAGCAAATTGATCCTGTCCTTCTAGATGAGTTCAGAGCAACCAAGAGAAGCAATCATGAGTGGGAAGGAAATCAAGAAGCATTATTACTTTTCAAGTTCTGGAGAAAAATAGCTGATGAGGTTGAAATGCATGGTGCTAGTGGTAACACTGATGACATTCTGACAGATAGCATAGCGCCTCCCTCTGAAGATAATCAAACAGAGAATGTTTCACAAAACGCAGACAGACTTAATCAAAATGTTGATAATATTGACATATTTTCAACACGCAATTCAGATATTCCTTCAACACCCACCAACAGTCTTATTCCTGCAGATATATCAACAACTCCCAACAGTATTTCACTTAATTCAGGTACTCCAATATCCAACCATAGTCCATCTTCAGTGTGTATCCAAGTGACACCACCAAAATCATTAGCAACAGTTTTTGAAAGTGTTATCACTTGGCCAGAACCTAAACAACGAGGCACAAAGAGAAAGAAAGAACATACACCCACTGTTGTGACTAGTGACAAGTGGGTGGAATATCATGAACTGAAGGAAAAAGAGAAGCAGGAGAAGGAGCAGGAAAAAAGGAAGAGAGAAGCTATGAAGGAATTAAAGTCCAAAGAGCAGCACTTGGCATTATCTCACGTAAAAAGGGGGAAAACAAGAAACAGACAAGAGTTAAGTGATAGGCCAACAAGGTCTTCCGAGGAACGAGAATGGACGGACAATGGAAGCAGTTTCGATGACTATGTAGAAGGAGATGAAGATGAAATACCAGAAAATGTGAAACTATCTTCGAGTGAGAATTTGAAAGTAGGGGACTTTATTTTGGTAAAATTTAGTTTAACAGGAAATAGAAGAACAAGACCTGCAATTTTTAAGTATGTATCTGTAATTTTGAAAGTGCTTTCTGACTCTGAATATGAAATTCAGTGCCTAAAAAGTTCTAATGTTCAGAAAACTTGTTTCGAATACATTGAAAATGTTTCGACTATAATGGGTGAAGATATTTTAGGGAAACTGCCAGATCCAGTCTTGATGCAAGAAGGACGTTCATTAAAAACAAAGTTCCCTGGTTCCATTGATACTTGTGAGAAATAAACTTGTGTGGAAATTGATTTAAGTAATTACTGGGACAATTCTTTGCCTAACGAATTTTTTTTTCTGTTGATTCAGTTTCTGTACCTTTTACCTATTTGATGTATGTTTGTTGTCTATTGTCTTATATACTTGTATAAAGCACAAATTACTTTCTGGCACATGGATTGACAATTATTTTAGCCATAGTTTTATTATAATATGAAGTGGCCATAAGTGGGGAAACAACTGGCCATAGGTAGGGTTAACATGGCCAAAACTGGGGAAATGCGCCATTTATTTTTCAATATTTTTTTCTGCTTTTGTTAAATAACTTAGAATATTTGTTTCTACATGGTTGTAATGTGTAGACTTTGAAGCAATAGATACGATTTTTTTAAGTAATTTGTATACTTTCTTCCTATACTAAAAATGTGGTGTATCTCGAATTGCCCTTAATGTGGCCATAACTAGGGCCTTGACCTAACGTTTCGAGTTTTGGTAATTAGTACAGTAACATGGGTACGTGTGAGCGCGTGTGCATGGTGGCATCGCCGGAGGCTTTTTTGGTAAGTAATTTTTGTTTCGGTTGTTTTCTATAGAAAGTCGGTTGTGTTTTAATTGATGTAGTTAGAGGTATTTGGGGTTTTCGTTCCGCTTTTCTGAGTTATAGGTGTTGTTTTTTTGGTATCAATGGTTGCGATTGAGCAATGTAAGTCAAGTAAAATGCCAGTTTCCTGTGTTTTTTGGTGTGGCAGAACATTGTAATTTATTTTTATATGTTTTAGGATTATGCGGCGTTTCTTTACTGTTATATAGTTCGCTTGTCCCCGACCTAAGGCCCCAATTTTCTGCGGCTGTCCCATTTGTTTCATTTTATTTTTGGAGTGAGAAGGTACTGTGTTATTTCTAGTTTTGTGCGCTTGTGTATGTAGTGACGTCATTGTCCCCATATTGATGCGCTGGAACTACCCGTTTCCATCTTATTGATCGTTATGGGTCCAAGCAGACAATTGGAATCGGACGATTCTATAATGCCGAGACATGCTATCTGCTAAGTTGAATATGTTTTTGTACTTCCGATGCAGCAATATGTTCATAAATATTTGACATAGCAATTTGGAAAACAGTGGATTTACTTATGTAGTTTTGTGCTTCCTTTCTAAAGCTGTGGGATTTCAGCATACTCAGTTGTGACATTTCACACATCTGTATTGCTCTTGCAGTTTTATTACTCTGTTCAGTAACAATCTCTAGCGTTGGCTACAGTGTGGAAACCAGAAGTGCCTGTGAGAGCTAACAGTTGAGGAATGTAAGAGTTTAGATTAGTATGTTTCTTCAGTTTATATGGCTTTCCTGTTACTGGTACTGCAGTTGTAAGTGAAAGCAAGTCACTAAGCAAGCTACTGTATTAATTCTATGTCAAAATCTATGACGAGTAGGTCTATCATGACTGTTCCACAGTCAATGGCTTGTGATTCAAATAAACTATATTTTCTGCATTGTAATATTCTTCTGAACAGCCTGGATCTTCTGAAGTGAGTGGATTGCTAGTTTTTATGGATTAAACAATACTCTAATGCTTAATGTAAGGGAAGAAACAAATAATTATACTGTTCTTGGGATACAGGCAAGTATGGTTAATGTCAGTAGTCACTTTCACAGCCTCAGATCTTGTTCCTGCTTTTGGCACATGAAGGAGATAATTTCATGTTTCAGTCTGTTTGTAAATGTAAATATTGTGAACTGATTTACTACAAATATGTGTAGCTCAAAACCGTGAGAAATCTGATATTTTTTATGTATACCTGTGTATTGTGTATCAGTTACTTACAGATAAATGAGTGCATATCTTGTTCTTGGTTTGAGAATCTACTAATTGGTAATTGATTTCACATTGTCATACATAATTTGTAGTTTTATGGGGTTGATGATATGGGCAATCAATGGATAATGTCATGCAAACAAAAGGATACGGAAACTGGTACTTAGTAACTCAACCACTGTAGTGGCAGGGGGGCAGGTCATAATTCTGACTGAGGAGAAATCATGTATAGGGTTTCCCAAGGCTCAATGTTATGCCCTCTTATTATTCCTGATACATGTAAATGATCATGTGTATAATGTACAACTAAAAGAATTTGTTCTTTTTGCAGATGATGCTAGTATTGCAAAGAATTGAAGCATACATACAGCAATAGGAAAAATGGCAAATAAAGTTCTTAAAAGTATGACTGGCTAGTTTCCTGTGAATGGTCTCTCACTCAATTTGAAAGAGAGAACACATCCAGTTTTGCACATCTATGAGCATTACACCAATGATAAGTGTAATACATATTGAGGAAATAATGAAAAGGGTGGAAACTACAAAATTATCGGGAAAGACAGATATAGGTGTTAGTGTCCTCTTTGAGAGTGAAATAATAGAGAATTATTGTGAAGGTGGTTTAATGAACCCTCTGCTGGCACTTAAGTGTGATTTGCAGAGTATGTGTGTAGGTGTAGATGTAGATGTGTCCTCACTGATGAGAATTCAAATTAGAAGAACCACATTGTTGATCTAGTAAAACAGTTTAGTTCAGCCACATTTGCATTTAGAATCATTGCAAACCTTGAGGGGATAGAAATTAGCAAGTTGGGGATTTTGCATATTTTCATTTAATAATGTCATATGGAATAATGTCTGGGGTATCTCATCTTTAAGGCAGAAAGTCTTTATTGTGCAAAAATATGCTGTAGGAATAATGTGTGGTAATCACCCACAATCATCTTGTAGACATCTGTTTAAGGGGTTAGGTATTCTGACTACTGCTTCACATTCTATTTATTGTCTTTGTAATTTGTTGTAAATAATCCACTACAGCTCAAAAGGAACAATGATGTACATAATTACAATACCGGAAGGAAAAATGATAATCATCTGCACACATTATCTTGAACACAATATGCACAATGCTGTAATGAGAAATTATGATCACTTAAACAGTGATCTAAAATGCTCACATCTGTGTATCTTTTTTTATTTAAAACAAAAATTAAAATTGATTGAAGACAAACTTAGAAAAGTTCATAATGTAACCATTTGTAACAATTAATTTGCAATGTGAATGTAAACTCACCTGTTGTATGTCATTACTATCTGTTGTGGAAAATGATCAATGAAACATGTACCTAAGTAACATTTTGATACAGACTAAGAACTAACCACCACCACCACCACCACATGTGGGCTTGATTAGATTTACTTTCAGTCCAATTGATCTGTAGTGAGGTGGTCCTCCAGGATGTAGAACATGTCAGAAAAACAATAATACATGACAAATACTTAAAACTAAAACTGAAACAAATAAGCTAATGTACCTTCCACAGGTCCCAAGTTGAAGGACTTCCTTTTTTAAATGAATGCTATATGAAAGGATCATTTTATAACACTCATTTACCAACATTGCATTATTGCACTGAATTTAAAATTTAAAAATGTATTTTATTTATAAGGTAATAAACATATAACACACAAAAAATCAGTTGCTTTTACTGAGAAATTCATCTATGGAGTAGAAGCTGGCTGTGAAGAAATCCTTGAGGCTTCTCTTAAACTGAATGTCATTGGTTGTTAAGCTTTTTATGACTGCTGGCAAGTTATTGAAAATGTGTGTTCCTGAATAATGCACACCTTCTTGTACAAGAGTGAGTGACTTCAAATCCTTGTGAAGATTATTCTTGATTCTGGTATTGATTCCATAAACGGAGCTGTTGGTTTGAAAAAGTCATATTTGTAATGATAAATTTCATTAAGTCATAAATAAATTGCGTAGCAGTAGTTAGTATCCCTAGCTTCCTAAACAGGCCTCTGAAGGATGCTCCAAGAATAAGCAATGAATAGGAACTCCAGGTAGGTATATGAACAGTATAAGGGAAATAGCAATTGGTACACACAATAAAGATGATTTGTTGAGTTGCAGAGAGGCACAATGAAAAGATTGTTACACATTTAGGTATTGGGCAATACCTAGAGAAAAGGAAATACATTTATTTCACACAAGCAGCCACACTTCACTTGCTGCTATCTTGAGTAGGTTGGACTGGAATGCTTTAACCATCTTGTTTGAGCTGCTGGAGTGGTGTACATTTGTGTGTGAAGTGTACTTGCTCGTGTGAAGAATTAAGCATGTGGTTCTATTTCTGAAGGTTTAGGCTGAAAGCTGAATGTGTAACATTCTTTTTGCTCGGTCTGTTTCCAAGTCAACATGTTTCCTTTATAGTGAGCAGGAATCTATCCTTTCCCTTGTATTGTTGGTTGAAGAACAAGAATGTGTTTGTGGCTAGTGTGTGTAGAGGTGGAACAAACATGACATTAGCCTTGTAAAACTTTAGATCACTGTATTTTCTCTAAGAAATGGGGTGCTGCTTGACAGCAGATTCATAGGTAGGAACAGAATTCCCATGGAATGAAACCTGCTATAGATTTACATGTGTTGGAAGGTGTATGAAGCTGCAAGATGTCATGTGGTTGTAGACTTTTAGCACTTTGCTATTATGTTTGGTTCATTTCACGTAGCTCCACTTGAAAGATTATTTACTGTGTAATTGTTTTGTTAGTTGAAATAGAAAGCATGCCAGTTGTATGTCACATTGTGCCAAAAGCCAGAAATTGGTGACAGTTTTACTGTGGCTGAGGTTCTGCCATTTGAAAAAAGCTTTAGAACCAACAGTGAATCTCTGCTGGATGCCATAAGCTGGATGGGTCTTGTTTTATACCATAGAAGATGAATTCATCCCATGTCTAATGTTTAGTAAGCTCATATTGATATTTTTAAGGTATCCTACTAATTAAAGTCTTTATAGATTACACTATATGGTTTTGCTTGTAGGTCATATGTTGTAATGTGAGTGTTGTGGGAATGAACTAGTGGTAGTTTATGCAGACACAATTTGTCCTCTGACGTGGCTTTGGTTGTAAAAGAAACACTGTAATATTCTCACTTGATGTAATGTTTTGTTGCAGACATGGTGTGAGAAAATACAGCTTTGAGATTAGTAGATATTGTCTTCCATAGCTGTATAAATTAACTTTTCTTTTCCTCTCTTTGTATTAAACCCCTCACTGCATGAGCAAAATTGTCGATTGCCAATGACAACTTGAGCCACAACATTGTTTACTGTTCCTTGAACTGAATAATTTAATATATTTAATGGTATTGTGTATACAAATGTGTGCTTAGAGTATTTGTTCTGGCACTTCTTTTTTGTGTGCGTGTGGGTGGGTGTGGGGGGGGGGGGGGGGATGTTTTTGCATACTTTCACTAAGATTTTCACATAGTCAATAAAATTGTATGAAATATTGCATTTGTTACCAAGATGTAGAACTAGGTATCAATTTCAACCTTGTTTTTGCACATAATTATTACTGCTATATGCACTGCAACAACTGAAACAGAAGTGGAGGAAAGAAAAGTTCTTCATATGACTGATATTCTAAATAGAGCATATTCTTTTACAAACTGACTGAGTTGTGCCAGTGTGAGTAAATGATTCCTCAGTTCTAAGGAAGTGTTATATACTATTAATTTGTCAAGTGTACTCGAATCTTATGTTTTGGTGTTGATGTGTACAGGCAATGAAATGAATTTTACTTTGATACAGTATACTTCCCCCCCATGAACCATGGACCTTGCCGTTGGTGGGGAGGCTTGCGTGCCTCAGCGATACAGATAGCCGTACCGTAGGTGCAACCACAACGGAGGGGTATCTGTTGAGAGGCCAGACAAACGTGTGGTTCCTGAAGAGGGGCAGCAGCCTTTTCAGTAGTTGCAAGGGCAACAGTCTGGATGATTGACTGATGTGGCCTTGTAACAATAACCAAAACGGCCTTGCTGTGCTGGTACTGCGAACGGCTGAAAGCAAGGGGAAACTACAGCCGTAATTTTTCCCAAGGGCATGCAGCTTTACTGTATGATTACATGATGATGGCGTCCTCTTGGGTAAAATATTCCGGAGGTAAAATAGTCCCCCATTCGGATCTCCGGGCGGGGACTACTCAAGAGGATGTCGTTATCAGGAGAAAGAAAACTGGCGTTCTACGGATCGGAGCGTGGAATGTCAGATCCCTTAATCGGGCAGGTAGGTTAGAAAATTTAAAAAGGGAAATGGATAGGTTGAAGTTAGATATAGTGGGAATTAGTGAAGTTCGGTGGCAGGAGGAACAAGACTTCTGGTCAGGTGACTACAGGGTTATAAACACAAAATCAAATAGGGGTAATGCAGGAGTAGGTTTAATAATGAATAGGAAAATAGGAATGCGGGTAAGCTACTACAAACAGCATAGTGAACGCATTATTGTGGCCAAGATAGATACGAAGCCCACACCTACTACAGTAGTACAAGTTTATATGCCAACTAGCTCTGCAGATGACGAAGAAATTGAAGAAATGTATGATGAAATAAAAGAAATTATTCAGATTGTGAAGGGAGACGAAAATTTAATAGTCATGGGTGACTGGAATTCGAGTGTAGGAAAAGGGAGAGAAGGAAACGTAGTAGGTGAATATGGATTGGGGGACAGAAATGAAAGAGGAAGCCGCCTGGTCGAATTTTGCACAGAGCACAACATAATCATAACTAACACTTGGTTTAAGAATCATGAAAGAAGGTTGTATACATGGAAGAACCCTGGAGATACTAAAAGGTATCAGATAGATTATATAATGGTAAGACAGAGATTTAGGAACCAGGTTTTAAATTGTAAGACATTTCCAGGGGCAGATGTGGACTCTGACCAGCATGAAATATTGCATTTGTTACCAAGATGTAGAACTAGGTATCAATTTCAACCTTGTTTTTGCACATAATTATTACTGCTATATGCACTGCAACAACTGAAACAGAAGTGGAGGAAAGAAAAGTTCTTCATATGACTGATATTCTAAATAGAGCATATTCTTTTACAAACTGACTGACCTGTAGATTAAAACTGAAGAAACTGCAAAAAGGTGGGAATTTAAGGAGATGGGACCTGGATAAACTAAAAGAACCAGAGGTTGTACAGAGATTCAGGGAGAGCATAAGGAAGCAATTGACAGGAATGGGGGAAATAAATACAGTAGAAGAAGAATGGGTAGCTTTGAGGGATGAAGTAGTGAAGGCAGCAGAGGATCAAGTAGGTAAAAAGACGAGGGCTAGTAGAAATCCTTGGGTAACAGAAGAAATATTGAATTTAATTGATGAAAGGAGAAAATATAAAAATGCAGTAAGTGAAACAGGCAAAAAGGAATACAAACGTCTCAAAAATGAGATCGACAGGAAGTGCAAAATGGCTAAGCAGGGATGGCTAGAGGACAAATGTAAGGATGTAGAGGCCTATCTCACTAGGGGTAAGATAGATACCGCCTACGGGAAAATTAAAGAGACCTTTGGAGATAAGAGAACGACTTGTATGAATATCAAGAGCTCAGATGGAAACCCAGTTCTAAGCAAAGAAGGGAAAGCAGAAAGGTGGAAGGAGTATATAGAGGGTCTATACAAGGGCGATGTACTTGAGGACAATATTATGGAAATGGAAGAGGATGTAGATGAAGATGAAATGGGAGATATGATACTGCGTGAAGAGTTTGACAGAGCACTGAAAGACCTGAGTCGAAACAAGGCTCCCGGAGTAGACAATATTCCATTGGAACTACTGACGGCCGTGGGAGAGCCAGTCCTGACAAAACTCTACCATCTGGTGAGCAAGATGTATGAAACAGGCGAAATACCCTCAGACTTCAAGAAGAATATAATAATTCCAATCCCAAAGAAAGCAGGTGTTGACAGATGTGAAAATTACCGAACTATCAGCTTAATAAGTCACAGCTGCAAAATACTAACACAAATTCTTTACAGACGAATGGAAAAACTAGTAGAAGCCAACCTCGGGGAAGATCAGTTTGGATTCCGTAGAAACGCTGGAACACGTGAGGCAATACTGACCTTACGACTTATCTTAGAAGAAAGATTAAGGAAAGGCAAACCTACGTTTCTAGCATTTGTAGACTTAGAGAAAGCTTTTGACAATGTTGACTGGAATACTCTCTTTCAAATTCTAAAGGTGGTAGGGGTAAAATACAGGGAGTGAAAGGCTATTTACAATTTGTACAGAAACCAGATGGCAGTTATAAGAGTCGAGGGACATGAAAGGGAAGCAGTGGTTGGGAAGGGAGTAAGACAGGGTTGTAGCCTCTCCCCAATGTTGTTCAATCTGTATATTGAGCAAGCAGTAAAGGAAACAAAAGAAAAATTCGGAGTAGGTATTAAAATTCATGGAGAAGAAATAAAAACTTTGAGGTTCACCGATGACATTGTAATTCTGTCAGAGACAGCAAAGGACTTGGAAGAGCAGTTGAATGGAATGGACAGTGTCTTGAAAGGAGGATATAAGATGAACATCAACAAAAGCAAAACAAGGATAATGGAATGTAGTCTAATTAATTCGGGTGATGCTGAGGGAATTAGATTAGGAAATGAGGCACTTAAAGTAGTAAAGGAGTTTTGCTATTTGGGGAGCAAAATAACTGATGATGGTTGAAGTAGAGAGGATATAAAATGTAGGCTGGCAATGGCAAGGAAAGTGTTTCTGAAGAAGAGAAATTTGTTAACATCCAGTATAGATTTAAGTGTCAGGAAGTCATTTCTGAAAGTATTCGTATGGAGTGTAGCCATGTATGGAAGTGAAACATGGACGATAAATAGTTTGGACAAGAAGAGAATAGAAGCTTTCGAAATGTGGTGCTACAGAACAATGCTGAAGATTAGATGGGTAGATCACATAACTAATGAGGAAGTATTGAATAGGATTGGGGAGAAGAGAAGTTTGTGGCACAACTTGACCAGAAGAAGGGATCGGTTGGTAGGACATGTTCTGAGGCATCAAGGGATCACCAATTTAGTATTGGAGGGCAGCGTGGAGGGTAAAAATCGTAGAGGGAGACCAAGAGATGAATACACTAAGCAGATTCAGAAGGATGTAGGTTGCAGTAGGTACTGGGAGATGAAAAAGCTTGCACAGGATAGAGTAGCATGGAGAGCTGCATCAAACCAGTCTCAGGACTGAAGACCACAACAACAACAACAACAGTATACTTTTCACATAAGGCCCACTTACATACTTCTCTATGACAACAATATAGTTTCAGGTTAATAATTGTGAACTATGGAGTTTAATGTGGAAAATAAACTGACTTCAGGTTAACCATATTAAAGAGTGGAAGAACCATAATCTCAAACCATATAAACCCATTTGTGTGAGGTTGCAAATTTGTAACCTCTCATTATCTTCACTGATTGTTCAGTTGAACTTTAATTTCTACAGAACAGTTTGTCAAGTAGTAATATTGTGTGTGTAGCAAACACTTACTGCAGGTTAAATGATTTGGCAATTGTGAAATGTTCTTTATATGTAACATTTACTCATCATTTAATAGTTCATGTTCCAGTCATCCTAAATGACTTAACACCCCACTGGATACTTCATGCAAGGTGTTTGTTGAGTCAAAGACCCCAAATCAAGTACTGTATTCCTATCAATTGGTTAGTAAATAGAAGTGGATGCCAAGTACCTCACATGTGTTTTTGTGGATGCATCTCAATTTTGTTTACTATGTGAGTATGTATAGTTTTTTCTGTACTCAGTGCTCATTAACAGCCGCAGTTGTTGTTTTTTTGTGTATATGTGCTTCTTTCATGAACTTGTAAAATACAGGATGGGATATGGCAGTATTATGAAATGGATAGTTGTTACTCACTGTATAGTGGAGATGGTGAGTTGCATGTAGGAGCAAGAAAGAGGTTCTTGCAAGTTACCAAGGAAAACATAAATAAAGAGAATGTAAACTGGGTTACAGGTTTGTTGGCAGATGGTCGGAACTGGATCTTTGACAGTCTTGTTGTGCCTATCTGTACTCAGCATCTCTGCTATATGGTGAGTAGGAACTATCCTTTTAATAGTGAAACCAAGTAATACTTCTAGCAACAGTCATCAGGTGTCATTAACGGTTCAGTAGGACTTTATGGCACTATTAGCTTTATATTTCGATATACTGCAAACAGATAATGAATGATGAACACCATTCACTATTCTGAATGGATCAACATTGTTTGTTGCAATCTGTTTTCATTGGAACATTATTGTGCATATTTACTACAACACACAAATCAACTCTCAGCAGGGCACCACTTACCGTTTTTAGCTGCAGGATCGTTATTCTTCCATGTCAGAATGATGTAATTTGGTGCATAATGTTTATGTAGCACAAATAGAACAGTTGGGTAACAGGTTGATAGCTTCTTTATTGAACAACAAAAATTGACTTTTACATTCTTTAGAAGATTTATCATATTTACATGGAACAATTGCATTACAGTGTATGATTTTAACAAGACTGATCAAATGTAGACTCAGTTCAGAACTGATTTACAATGCAATACAATGTCTGGAGGACGGCTTCAGGTTGTGAAACACAGCAGGCTGATGACAGCATTTGGTGGTGGTGGTGGTGGTGGTGGTGGTGGTGGTGGTGGACATTCAAGAATGAAGAACAGGGCCCTGGTAACGTTCATGGGCCAATATATCTGTACATCCATCCATATGTACATCCATCCATATGTACATGACTGGTGAAAAAGCACTTTTGCACCCACATGCAGATTTGGGAGTTAGAATAAGCCTGAGGTATTCCTGCCTGTTGTAAGAGGAGTTGGTTATGTTACTGTTCCCTGTAGGGCTTGACCTCCATTTTTCAAAATTTTCCTGAAGCCAGCTGGGGAAGGGCACCTTACATGGTGCATTGTGTCCATCATGTGTTGAGATCTTCAGCCAACTTTATTGTTGAGGTATTGCAGTCCCACTCATCCTCCATCCATTGTGTGAGGGCACCTTTCTGGGTTTGTTTTCCTCCACCCACTATGCAGTGTTGTTTTCTGTGCCAATGATGACCACAGAATTCTTTGCAACTCATATCCAGCATGGTAGCCAGTCTGTTGTGGTAGGGCTGCCATGTACCCTGTTGGTTGTAGCTCTCTGACTGCACAGGGATCACTTGGCTGATGCCTGCACTGTTAACTCCCCTTGTGTGCCAAGGAGTAGATCCCTGTCACCCTGGGGCATTGGGACTCTGGGCAATGGCCATCCTACCAGGTAGCCATTGCTGTGGCTGGCATCAGGGCAAATGATGTGTGAAGAAGTGTTCCACATTTCAGTACAATGCAAATAAGTATGATCCTAAATCATTCACCTCCCTGGCCACACCATGGGAGTAATGCCAGGCTAAGGATGGCAGCAAACCTTATTTGTCCTGGTACCTTGTATGAGTGAGAGCTAATGGGGACTCCTTTGTCTTGATGAAGCCTCAGCTTTTTGTAGAGCATTTAGAGGACAAGTTTAGGGAGGTGCAGGGCTTGTCCAAAATGCAGTCAAGGTAGGTCTTGATAGAAATGACATCCTCTGCCCAGTCATTTGCATTACTTCCTTTTGATGATGATGTTACCATCATTCTTCATAAGAGCTCAAATATGGTCCAGGGTATTACATTCCACAGGGACCTTCTTTTGCAGTCTGGTGATGATCTGCATGCCAACTTGGAGTGATGAGGAGTTCATTTTGTACAGTGTGTCCATTAGAGTCTGAGGGATAGTCAGGTTACCACCAGTGCTTTTGAGGGGGACACATTACCTGAGAAGGTCAAGGTGAAGGTCTTTTGCTGTGATGTGAAGCCATATATTGCTCCCCCAATGTGGTGCTGGAAGTTCAGCCATATTTCTTCATGCTGTACTTCCAGCATCATGTGTTGAGATTGTGGATGTCCATCCCATCCCAGTACTCCATGTGCCCCACCACCCATCTGTGTCAACTGTGGAGAGCATCATTCCCCTTGCTCACCAAACTGCAGGATTTTACAGTGAGGAAGGAAAATCTTGGAATAAAAGACCCTGGACCAACTGACCTACACTGATGCTAAGATGAAATGTGAGCACCTACATCCTGTGGCTATGATCTCATGACCTTTTAAGCTGCTGCTATGAGAACAGTTGTAGGCCAATCAGTTCTGTGAGTTCCAGTTGGCTCTAAGATTGGGAATACTACACCTGCCCCCTTGATGGTGGGGGGGGGGGGGGGGGGGGGGGCATTGGCACTCCCCTACCTATTCCTCCTGCACCACCTACCTCTGAAGCACTGTCCACCCAACCATTGGGACACCAGTCCCCACCCACTTCTTGGCTGGAGAAGCCTGTCTTCTTCGGCTCTCCTCGCTAGGAAGGGGTCCCTTGGGTCACTCCCTTTCCAGGTTTCTGCCAGTGGGAAAGATGACACCTGCCAGTGGGAAAGATGACACCTGCCAGTGGATGAAGTGCCAAAAAGCAACTGGTCATAGGGCTTCACGACCATACTCTGTCCTGGAGACTGAATCAGTGACACCCTCCCAGCCAGAGAAACCCAAGTATCAGTGAGAGAAATTCAGAAAGAAGACCCCTAAAACCAAGGGAATTGTGGTGGCACCCACACCACTCCTGCTTACAAGCTCTGTGTTTGAGGATGAGGTGTAGATTCTGGTGTGTGCTGAGGACCTAGATCTTGCCAGACCCTCAGACATAATGGATATAGCCTGTTCAGGAAAGAAGTCGGTGGCAGCAGGTGACCAAGGAGTGTCTAGTGTCTCATTGAGCATATTATGGCTTCCCAGTCTCGCAATCATGTCATCTTTCAGTGGAATTTTGGCGGTTTTTTCCACTATGTGGCTGCTGGGGAGTGGTGGGTTCAGCAGCGTTCGCGGCGCATGAGGCGGAAGGTCAATGTGGAGGCTGGCCGTGTGGCATTGCCTGATCTGCCTGTGAGTGGACATGTGGCCGCTTGTTCAGCAAGGTTTGAGCAGGCACACGGGGGAGGGGTTTATTAGTGATTGGGAGCTCCAATGTTAGGCAGGTGATGGAGCCCCTTAGGGAAATAGTGGAAAGGTCGGGGAAGAAGGCCAGTGTTCACTCTGTTTGCTTGCCAGGGGGTGTCATCTGAGATGTGGAGGAGGCCCTGCCGGCGGCGATAGAGAGCGCTGGGTGCACCCGACTGCAAATAGTTGCTCATGTCGGCACCAATGACTCCTGCCGTCTGGGTTCAGAGGTCATCCTCAGTTCATACAGGCGGGTGGTGGAGTTGGTGAAGGCGGAAAGCCTTGCTCGCGGGGTGGAATCTGAGCTAACTATTTATAGTATTGTTCCCAGAACGAATCGCGGTCCTCTGGTTTGGAGCCGAGTGGAAGGCTTGAACCAGAGGCTCAGGCGATTCTGCGGAGATGTGGGGCGCAAATTTCTCAACCTCTGCTATCGGGTGGAGAAATGTAGGGTCCCCCTGAATAGGTCAGGCGTACACTACACGCAGGAAGTGGCTAAAAGGGTAGTGGAGTACGTGTGGAGTGCACATGTGGGTTTTTTAGGTTAGAGAATTCCCTCCCTAGGCCTGACAAGACGCCTCCTGAGACGTGGCAAGGTAGGAGTAGGCAAAATGCAACAGGGAATAACAATATTAATGTGCTAATAGTAAACTGCAGGAGCGTCTATAGAAAGGTCCCAGAACTGCTCTCATTAATAAACGGTCACCATGCCCACATAGTACTAGGGACAGAAAGTTGGCTGAAACCAGCTGTAAACAGCAATGAAGTCCTAAACTCAGATTGGAAGGTATACCGCAGAGACAGGCAGGACAGTTAAGGGGGAGGCATGTTTATAGTGATAAGAAGTGCAATAGTATCGAAAGAAATTGACGGAGATCTGAAATGTGAAATAATTTGGGTGAAGGTCACGGTTAAAGCAGGCCCAGACATGGTAATTGGATGTCTCTATAGGCCCCCTGGCTCAACAGCTGTTGTGGCTGAGTACCTGAAGGATAATTTGGAAAATATTTCGAGTAGATTTCCCCACCATGTTATAGTTCTGGGTGGAGATTTTAATTTGCCGGATATAGACTGAGAGACTCAAACGTTAATAACGGGTGGCAGGGACAAAGAATCCAGTGAAATTTTTTTCAATGCTTTATCTGAAAACTACCTTGAGCAGTTAAAACAGAGAACCGACTCGTGGCGATAACATATTAGACCTTCTGGTGACAAACAGCCCCGAACTATTTGAAACAGTTAACGCAGAACAGGGAATCAGTGATCATAAAACAGTTACTGCATCGATGATTTCAGCCGTAAATAGAAATATTAAAAAGGGTAGGAAGATTTTTCTGTTTAGCAAAAGTGACAAAAAGCAGATTTCAGAGTACTTGATGGCTCAACACAAAAGTTTTGTCTCAAGTACAGATAGTATTGAGGATCAGTGGACAAAGTTCAAAACCATTGTACAATATACGTTAGATAAGATATGTGCCAAGCAAGATCGTAAGAGATGGAAAAGAGCCACTGTGGTACAACAACAGAGTTAGAAAACTTCTGCGGAAGCAAAGGGAACTTCACAGCAAACATAAACATAGCCAAAGCCTTGCAGACAAACAAAAATTACGCAAAGCGAAATGTAGTGTGAGGAGGGCTATGCGAGAGGCGTTCAATGAATTCGAAAGTAATGTTCTGTGTACTAACCTGGCAGAAAATCCTAAGAAATTTTGGTCTTATGTCAAAGCGGTAGGTGGATCAAAACAAAATGTCCAGACACTCTGTGACCAAAATGGTACTGAAACAGAGGATGACAGACTAAAGGCCGAAATACTAAATGTTTTTCCAAAGCTGTTTCACAGAGGAAGACTGCACTGTAGTTACTTCTCTAGATTGTCGCACAGATGAGAAAATGGTAGATATCGAAATAGACGACAGAGGGATAGAGAAACAAAATTGCTCAAAAGAGGAAAGACCGTTGGACCTGATGCGATACCAGTTCAATTTTACACAAAGTACGCGAAGGAACTTGCCCCCCTTCTTGCAGCAGTGTACCGCAGGTCTCTAGAAGAGCGTAGCGTTCCAAAGGATTGGAAAAGGGCACAGGTCATCCCCGTTTTCAAGAAGGGACGTCGAACAGATGTGCAAAACTGTAGACCTATATCTCTAACGTCGATCAGTTGTAGAATTTTGGAACACGTATTGTGTTCGAGTATAATGACTATTCTGGAGACTAGAAATCTGCTTTGTAGGAATCAGCATGGTTTTGAAAAAGACGATCGTGTGAAACCCAGCTTGTGCTATTTGTCCACGTGACTCAGAGGGCCATAGACACGGGTTCCCAGGTGGATGCCGTGTTTTTTGACTTCCGCAAGGCGTTCGATACAGTTCCCCACAGTGGTTTAATGAACAAAGTAAGAGAATATGGACTATCAGACCAATTGTGTGATTGGATTGAAGAGTTTCTAGATAACAGAACGCAGCATGTCATTCTCAATGGAGAGAAGTCTTCCGAAGTAAGAGTGATTTCAGGTGTGCTGCAGGGGAGTGTCGTAGGACCGTTGCTATTCACAATATACATAAATGACCTTGTGGATGACATCGGAAGTTCACCGAGGCTTTTTGCGGATGATGCTGTGGTATATTGAGACGTTGTAACAATGGAAAATTGTACTGAACTGCATGAGGATCCGCAGTGAATTGACGCATGGTGCAGGGAATGGCAATTGAATCTCAATGTAGAGAAGTGTAATGTGCTGTGAATACATAGAAAGAAAGATCCATTATCATTTAGCTACAACATAGCAGGTCAGCAACTGGAAGCAGTTAATTCCATAAATTGTCTGGGAGTATGCATTAGGAGTGACTTGAAATAGAATGATCATATAAAGTTGATTGTTGGTAATGTAGATGCCAGACTGAGATTCATTGGAAGAATCCTAAGGAAATGCAATCCGAAAACAAAGGAAGTAGGCTATAGTACACTTGTTCGCCCACTGCTTGAATACTGCTCAGCAGTGTGGGATCTGTACCAGACAGGTTTGATAAGAGATAGAGAAGATCCAACGGAGAGCAGTGCACTTTGTTACAGGATCATTTAGTAATCGCGAAAGCGTTACGGAGATGATAGATGAACTCCAGTGGAAGGCTCTGCAGGAGAGATGCTCAGTAGCTTGGTACGGACTTTTGTTGAAGTTTCGAGAACATACCTTCACCGAGGAGTCAAGCAGTGTATTGCTCCCTCCTAAGTATATCTCGCGAAGAGACCATGAGGATAAAATCAGAGAGATTAGAGCCCACACAGAGGCATACCGACAATCCTTATTTCCACGAACAATACGAGACTGGAATAGAAGGGAGAACCGATAAAGGTACTGAAGGTACCCTCCGCCACACACTGTCAGGTGGCTTGTGGAATATGGATGTAGATGTAGTTCCTGACAATGTAAACTCATGCCCTTCCTGGCTACAGGGGATATTACAAGAACTGTAGTGAATATAATAGTGTGTCAGGTGGAGTTTGCGTTTATATCCTGAACTCAGTATCTAGTGAACCTGTGCCCCTTCAAACTCTGCTTGAAGCTGTGGCTGTCAGGATACAGACAATTCAGGATATAACTGTCTGCAATGTATATCTCCCTGCTGATGGTGTGGTACCCCTGAATGTATTGGCTGCACCGATTGATCAACTCCTCAAACCTTTTATAGTTCTGGGAGATTTTAACGCCCATAACCCCCTTGTGAGGTAGCACCATGCTTACTGGCTGTGGCAGAGATGTCAAAAATTTACTATCCCAACTCTACCTCTGCCTCTTCAATAATGGGGCTGCCACACATTTCAGTGTGACTCATGGTAGTTACTTGGCCATTGATTTATCAATTTTCAGCCCAGGACTGGAGAGCACATGACTGGTGTGGTAGTGACCACTTCCCCATATTCCTGTCACTCCCCTGGTGTCATGCCCATCGGCACCTACCCAGGAGGGCTTTAAACAAGGCAGACTGGGTAGCCTTCACCTCTGCTGTCACCGCTGAATCTCCCCCACATGGTTCCATTGATGTTGTGATTGAGCATGTTACTACAATGATTGCTTATGTGGAGGAAAATGTGATCCCTCATTCTGTGGAGTGCCCCTGGCGAAAGACAGTCCCTTAGTGGTCACTGGAAGTTGCTGAGGCAATTACAGAGAGTTGGTGAGCTCTACAGCTACATAAGTGGCCTGCTTCCCTAGAGCACCTAATGTCCTTTATGCGGGTCTGTGCCTGTGTTTGTCTGCTTATAAAATGGTGGAAATTGGAGTGTTGGGAGATGGCTCGACCATTGGGTGTCATGTGTAATCTTCCCAAGTCTGGACGAAGGTCAGACATCTTTTTGGGTACCAGACCCCAACAGATATCCCTGGTGTTAACATAAATGGTCTGCTCTCTACTGATGCAGATGTGATTGCTGAGCACTATGCTTGAGCCTCTGCATTGGCGAACAACCCCACAGCCTTTTGCACTGCCAAGTGGTGGATGGAAAGGAAAATCCTCTCTTTCACCACACACCACGGTGAACCTTATAACGTCTCCTTTACAAAGTGGGAGCTTGTTAGTGCCCTTGCGCATTGCCCTGACAGCTCCTGGGCTGGATGAGGGATTTTGAGTGTAGGTTGATACATGTATGTTTGTCTTGGCTGTTTTAGTGGTAACAAAGGCAAAAAAAGTTGAGAGGAAGCTGTTGGTAATATAAGGAAAGAAATTAACCCAATGTGTGTTACATAAGTTTGGAGCTGATGGCTTATTATTTAAGAAAGGATGAATTGTGCATTTTGGAGGTTCTGGTCACCATGAAATCATTGTTAATGAGAAAGACACTGAAGTTGCCAAACCCACAAACCAGATCAAGTAAGTACACAGAAGTAATTGGTGAATGTGTCAAATGTGTTGCTGTTGGTTCTATGAAAGCTGCTGCTAAAGAAGCAGTAGAATTAAATAACACAACAGACTTGTCTGTGGCAGTTGATGGCACATGGCAGAAGAGAAGTCACACATCAAAAAATGCAGTTGCAACTGTCACTAGTGTTGACACAGGTAATGTTTTAGACATTGAAGTGCTAACTAAATACTGCAGTCCTGCTCATCCTCCATAAAACAGGTGAAAGGCATAAAACAAATTGTGCTATGAAGTATGAGGCAAGTAGTGGGGGTATGGAGGCTACTGCAGTTGTTTATATGTTCAGACGTTCACAATAGGAGAGAGGTGTGTGTTACACTGAGTTCTTGGGGATGGTGATTCAAAAGTTTACAAATCAGTGGTGGAAAGCCAACCTTATGGTAATAATAAGATTGTTGAGATAGAATGTGTGGGCCACATTCAGAAATGGACGGGAACACGTCTCTGAAAATTGAAGCAGACAAAAGGAAAAGAGAAGTTATCAGATGGAAAGACTCTAAATGGTAAAGGAAGACATACAGACAAAAACACTGATGAACTCCTACATTATTATGGAATGGCAATAAGAAACAATACACATGACCTACAAGGGATGAAACAAGCAGTGTGGGCTACATTCTTCCACAAATCTTCCACTGATGATACACCTACACATAGTCTTTGTCCACCTGGTGCTGATTCATGGTGCAAGTACCGCAAAGCTCAGCGAGGAACAATTTAGGCACAAAAACAGCATACCATCTGCAGTGATGGAAGCTATTAAATGAATATATAGAGAATTAGCTCATCCTGTCTTTCTTTCCAAATGTCTCCATGGTCAAACACACAACCTGAATGAGTCTTTCAATAATGTAATTTGGACCCACATACCAAAAAATGTCTTTGTAGGAAGGAAAACTATGCTTGGATGTTGGTGATGGTGTGATAATGTTTAGTGATGGTATAAAGGGAAGAATTGGGGTACTAGAGGAACTTGGTATCACTCCAGGCGCCAACATACTGCAAGCCTTTCAGTAACTGGATTGGCTTAGGATCATGAAACCCCAGTGTGCAGCAGAGGAAATAACTAAAGAAGCAAGAGGCAAGAAAAGAAGGAAGCTTCTAAGTTTGCAGGATGGTCAAGTACAGGATCCAGATAATGCTGATTATGGGCCTGGCTGTTTCTAGAAGCTGGCATGCCTCCATGTGTAAGTTAATATCAGATAAAATGTTTGAACTTGTGTTGCTGGAAATGGTATTTTTAACATTATTTGACTCATTATCTCAGGAACTATTACAGATACATGTCTCTAATTTTACACTATGTTACCACTCAGTATACTGCAGCCACTGAAACTCCAAAAACATCTCTACCTTTAAAGGTTTTCCACTTACGGAAGAAAAAGTGGACTTTTAAAAGAAAATATTGAATAACATTTTTAAAAAATCATAACTAGCTAATTATTTCTCTGTACATTTTGATTCTGGTTGAGTAATCAGAAAAGCAGTGATATTATACATTCCTAAAATTTCAGATGTCTGTCACAGGTTCTAAGATAATGGGTCATCATTATTGCAAATTTTACACTGTGGGTATAGGATGTACGTACACCCCCTAAGTGATTTTGGGAACTTTTGGAAGATGTATGGTCAGATATTTTATGTACTATTGCAAACAGTTGCACTTATAAGATGAAAAGGACTGTGATTTTTGAGACACTATAAGCGCATCTCAGTTTGTGTCACTTCCCATATGTTATTTGAGTATTGGTAATACATTTGCAGGTGTAAACATAACTGCAATAGGAGTAAAGTGAAAATGCCTAATTCTCATGGAAGTGTGTACTGGAGATTGATAGTTTGAAACTGCAGATGAAGAAAAGTATTTTTTGGGAATATAAAGATAAAGTTGAAATAATATTTGAATCGAAGGATGTATTCCATTTGTGAGAGTGGTACTGTTTGAGGGTGTGAAAGTGTTGAATGGAGTAGGTCATGTACTCCAGCATTGCTGTTTGTCATATTTTATTAATTGCCTCTTACAATGTGCTTGTGGTTTATGAAACTTGTTTAGTTAAAATTTTACAGGTTTTCGTGCACATTTCCTTATATTTCAATTAGTCTGTTATTTTTTGTCTGACAAAGTTGTAATTCTGATACATTGTAGTGAATAAATGTATTAATGATAAAAGGAATGTGTATATGCTAATGTGGGATCGAGCTCTATAAGCTGGTTTACATGGCACAAGCAGCTATGGAAAATGTAGGGTATGGGAATGAGGTGAGACAGATTCTTCAATACCAGCATGTCTATGTGTTGGATTTATGTTGTGTGTAGGTATAATTTTAGTAGACATATCTGTATTGTGCAGTATAGTGTTTGACGTTTTGTATTATCAATAGGCTGTCTATAATATTCTGCAATTTGAAATGCTGCACAAGAATGTGGGCAGTGTGGAGGTCACTTGAGCTTGATCTGCTATTGGAAGAAATCAGAAGAAACAAGAGAAGTTGGTAGTAGGTCTTGTGCTGTTGGGTTCTGTACAGACTTCATTATTTAAATAGCTGATCCATAGGTTATGAGGATGGAGAAAGTGACTGAAAATATGCGACTTAAACAGCCATCTTTTTGATTGCATGGACTTTGAATCTTGATATTAATGCATACCAAAGGAGCTGTAGAATTTAGTACCTGATGTAAGATTCAATGTGATACCTTTGTGTGCTCCAGAGAAAAAAGGGCGTTGAAAGATGTACAGACATGCAACAAAGTGATGTGAGGGTTCCGTTTTTGCTGACTGAGGTAAGGAACAATAAAAATTAGTTTCGCTTTATGAAGTAATAATCTGTACACAGCTGTTGTATTAGTTATACAAAATTTCCATTGAGCAATATTTTGAAAATAATGGATGATAGTTTGTTTTCTGTGGCACAGAATATGGATAAACCATAATTATCCTAGAACACTATTGACAGCACTTGTGTTTATTGCAGGTAAAGTATATAAGTGATCTGGTGTTGGTTGTGCATTTCCTTTTGTTGTTTTCAATCTCAGAACCCTTTCGATTTTTACATGTCTTGGCAAGGAGACGATTGAACTACGAATTTTATTCAATTGCTGTGATTGTAGCGAGCTGTTTCTTGAATGTTTGTGCCAGTGTAATTGGAATACTGATGACTAGAACGCTGTGACCGCAACGTGTTGTAGTAGCAGTAGCAGCAGCAGCAACAGCTGTTTTATTCATCCGTAGATCTGTTTTTACAAGGATGTAGAACATGTCAAACGATTGATACGAAAGTTACCTCCAAAGTTTTTGAAAGTGAGGTAATGCAGCGTAACTTGATGTAGTTTCATGAGCAATTAGGTGTGTATTGTTTAGACTGTATCTGATAAATACGTGTTCTTGGAAGGGACCTAATACGTGTGATGCCGATGTATATATAGAAGTTAATGTTGTTAATAACGTAAATTATGTATGTACAGCTTTTATGCGTGTAAGACGGTGTTCAGAGCAGTGAAGTACAAATTAGCTGGTATTTAGTGTGAAAGTCGGAGGAGGAGGAGAAGAATCGTGTTTAACTTTCAGTCGACAAGGTCATTAGAGACGGAGCACAAGCTCGGATTAGAGAATGATGGAGAAGGAAATCGGCTATACTCTTTGAAAGGGACCCTAATGGTATTTGTCTTAAGTGACGGAGGAAAACCTAAACAAGGATGGCTGGAGGCGGGTTTGAACCGTCTTTTTCCCCGATTGCCTGTCCAGAATGTGTGTGTGTGTGTGTGTGTGTGTGTGTGTGAAGTCCGTAGTGAAAAATGTAAAAGATCAGGTGCGGTGATCAGTTATTTGTCCGCAAACAAATACAGGAAGTGGTAGCATACTGTGTTCTGTTGAGATGGCGGAAGTTCACTAAGTAACGTACTTTTCTACATGGGTGCGGCACGTCTTTTCAGGGTTCAGCACCGAAGTCACTAAGAACGAAACCTTTGTACAATCAATGTGCCTTTCCATCTGTCTGTTATGGCCCATGTTTCTCAGGAACAGGCAGAAACATTGATCTGAAATCTCAAATACAATGGTGTATGACATCTTGGCGGCGTTATTAGGCACACAACATAAGTCAATGTACTGTTACGATGATGTTGTCTTTGCTAAATTTGTGAATTTCCTTTTTTACTTGAAATCCGATAAATAAGCATTTTTGTATGACATGTTACGGTGCAAATTATTTAACTTACTGTCTGTCGTTCATGTGCATTCAGCTTCCACGAACATAGGATATTAAGAGCGTTGTGTTACACACATTAGATAGCGCTACGACGGGTTTAATGTAAGGATTGAAGCGTGCTTTGTGTTTGACGTCCCTCGCGAGACACCAGTAAAGGAGCTGCGCTGAACAATTACTTGTGCGGAAAGAAGCGCAGAGAGGGAGAATGGGTTGTGTGCGATTTGTACGAGCCGTAACTGATGCCAGCGAGAGTTACGCCAAGTGCAGCTTCACGCTCTGTAATCTCCTGCACATCGATCGGTAAAAAACGAGATCATTAGTGACTTTGTCCCTCGAAATACATTTTTCTCACGAAACATTAGAGGCATTAACGTGAAACGCATGTGAAATAGTAAGGGGTATAGTCCTAAAGCAGGGTAAAATGTGCGACAGGTCAGTGGAATCTAAAGATTCGGTAATTATGTCATGGGTATTGATATTCGACAACAGTCTCTTCAAAAGGTTTTCAAGAAATACTTAGATGTCTAAGTTTGTATGGAACCCTCAGAGTGCGAATTCCACTTGCATTTGTCTGGTCTTTGGTATTTATATAAAATTGTCTAACTATTGATGATGCAATATTTATGATATTTCCTAAAAAGAAGAGCATAATTGAGCTGAGCTCGTTATTTTTTAATTAGATTCTATGCAACATTTTTTAGACATGAATATGCCAACGCCGTCCTTACCTGGAGATTAAATGTAGTTGTCTGTGGTGAATGTGAGGAGATTGAAATCAGTTGCGTCGAGCATGGTTGTGAAGTTAGGCTAGTGGGATGTGCTGTGGCACAGTTTTTCCGTGCAACAGGAAGCACCGAGGTGCCGCACAGTGCGAGGAAAGTCGAAGCCACGTGGCGGCGCGTTCATCTACAAGATGTAAATACTTGTAGCGCGTGTGGTCAGTTGTAGCTGCATTCCCGGAATCGGGAAGTGGAGGCCTGTGCTACTCGGATCTCGTCATGTGACCAGTACCAACCGAGTATTTGCGTGAAGCAGCGCAGCATCGCGTGAAGTTGGCAAAGGGCTTTGCACCGAGCACGGACGTGATGACAGTAATCTGTGACCGCGAGTTTTGCTATAAGTAGGCCTGCGCGAGCGTTGCAATGCAGTCAGACGGCGCGGCGGTCCAGTGGGTATTGCGTAGGTGGTGATGGAAAGCGGATTTAGTTTCTATGATATTATTAGTTGTAAGTTGGAGCTTTTCAGTGCAGCTCTACTTCCCATGTGGGTTTGTTGTCGAAATTGGCAGACGTATTCATTGTCGATATAGGATATGTGTAAGTGTCCTTCATTGTATGTTATTAGGTTGCATAGTCGACGTATTAGTGCAATTGATCAAGCCCTGTATTTAAAGGTGTTGTGTTAGTTGATTCTTCAGCCACTGTCTGTAGTGGAAATAAACTGTTAAGAATAGTTGAGTGGTGATAATGGTGGTACTTGAAATTGTCGGTTTAAGAAATGGTTCCTAAATGTGGCGATACATGTAGTGTGTAGGTGAATGTTGTAATTAACAGTAAATTTAGTATGACAGGAAACACGTTTATAGTGCATGAGAACCATGAAGAAGCTTAATCAACATGTAAGTAGAATCCCAGTTTTAACTAGATGGAAAGAGAGCACATTGTTAGTTGGATTCAATTGTTACTCCTGTCAACAATGAAAATGTAAACGTAAGTTCGTAGTAGATTACAACAGGGTAGACTACTGTGAACATGACTGGGTAACTGCAAATTGAGGTACAGTGAAGCGGAAATGTTGCCTTTTAGCATCTTTATAGAACACATTTTCAAGCATAAGTATGTTTTACCAGTTCATTTTTTTATTTATTTTCGGTGTGAACTAGTATTTTAGTAGGTTCGAAATATTACTGAATCTAGCAGGTAAGCCAGCCGGTGTGGCCGAGCGGATTTATTGACCGCAACAGTCGCAGGTTCGAGTCCTGCCTCGGGCATGGATGTGTGATGTCCTTAGGTTAGTTAGGTTTAAGTAGTTCTCAGTTCTAGGGGACTGATGACCTCAGCAGTTAAGTCCCATAGTACTCAAAGCCATTTGTAGAAGGTGAAATGTCTCTTTAAGTAGGTAACTAGTAACGTAGGTAGTTGTCTTTGCTGTCTGAAAACACTTCAGGTGTAAGTGTATCACAATTTGATACTTGTGTGTAGTATCCTGTCCCGAAAGGAGTGGTGCTGATACAGACCAGTACAAGAGTGACCTAGGTTGTGTAAGAGTAGGAATATGCATGAATGATGCATGTTAAAATTGTCATGTTTAGTGTGAAACCTGATAATAAGCAAATGGCAAAAATCAGAAAAACAAGAGTTTTGGTGATACACCAGTGATAGTACTACTTCGTCAGCAACGTTGCTGCTTGTAGGAAAGTGGCTGATGGTGGTTCGTATACAACAAATTGTGTAGAGTTCTATAGTGGATCTGATTGTAGCATATGTAATTTCGGTTGCTTGTATTTCCTTGTTTATGAGAACTGTATTGGGGTAGAAATGATGTCATTGAATGCTTAAATTCAATACTTGATAAAACTATAGGGTGTTACAGTATTAAAACTTTGCCGTCCGCACGTCTCGTACCAATTTATTCGCTTGGCGCCAGCAGCGCTACTTCGGATTAGGTCTACTTGGCTTGGCGCCGGCTGCTTTTCACCTTTCCGTTGATGACAAGCTTCAAACGCATTGACTTGCGCGCTTTAATTTTTCTGAAAATCCTCTTTTGCCGTATCGTTCCACAAACTCTAAACTCTAAGTTACTTTTCAAGTAACTACTCTGCACGTTCTACAGTGTTATAATAATTATCCATGTAGAGGTGATGCCACTTTCCGTAAGAAGCTGTCAATAGTTCCATCACTGTTTTTGCTTAATGTTGTCCAACGCCGGAATATATATTGAATGAGGAAATGTATCCTGTACTCGAATCACGCACCATCTGAATGAGTGTGCCATGTTACGTAATTTTCGACGGATTGGAAACATTAAAATGTAACTTTCCATGACACGGTATTATTCCTTCAAGAGTAGAGATGTTTTGACTTTGATTAAACGTTTCTTTAAACTTAATGGGAAAATAAGCAGTTGCGAATTGCACTTTGTAAAGCGGGTCGGCATTATCTGGTTTTTTGTTGTCGGGGAAAATGTAAAATTGTCTGACTCGGTTGAGGGACATCGTTTTGCGAAATGTTGGTGTATGCATCAACTGATTTATTGACCAGAAATCATCGATCCTTGATTATTTTCTAAATTCCCATAAGGATAGCAAGCCGAAACTGTTTTTCTAAGTGCGGGTCCCGTAATGTCGACAAATTTGGCTTTTTTTTTAAATACAGTTTCCGTCTATTTCAATTTTGACTGTAATACTTGCTGCTTACGTTGCTAATATATTCAGATGGATCGTTCACATTATATAATTCTACCATATCCACGATGTTCTGTGTATCCTTGTGAAATGTGTGGACCTGGAGATCCTCCAAATGTATTACTGGTCTTCAGTAAATCATTGTCTTCTTCGTCTGATTCATCCGAATCAGCTGGTAACAATGCCGTTCGCCAGATTCTCCTTGGTCATTTTTCACTATCTAAAGACTATTCTGTTTGTCTTTCTTTTGATATCGAGTGTCTTCTTCCCAATCGGCAAAGTTGTCTGGAACGTCAGACTAGACGTCCGCGCATTCAATGTACATAATCGTATTGTCTCTTTCGTCCGCCATGATGAAAGTACACAAGTACTCAAAAAAACAAGTTGTGTGTAACTGATTGTTACCTAAATAAGACACCAACAGAATAAAAACAATTCTAAAGTGTTGTCACGGGCCACTGCGCGATACTATGCTCATGGCACATGACACAAGTGTGGTCTCGCCGGACGGCAAAGGGTTCATAAATGAGGTGGAGTCCCTGAGTGATACATACAGAAAGACTTTCCACTTAAGTGAGTAAATGTCATAATATGGCAATGATCTCTGCAAAGTGTAAAAAAACCTTGTATGTAACAAAATTGTAGTTGTGTGAATGTGATAGCTATTGATTAAACTTCATACTGCTCTGTTAAATTTGTTTGCAGTATGGCTATCACTTCATGTTAATTAAAATGTTGTTGTTCTGGTCTTCAGTCCTGAGACTGGTTTGATGCAGCTCTCCATGCTACCCTATCCTGTGCAAGCTTCATCTCTCAGTAGTTACTGCAACCTACATCTTTCTGAAACTGCTTAGTGTATTCATCTCTTGTTCTCCCTCAACGATTTTTAACCTCCACGCTGCTCTCCAATGCTACATTTGTGATACCTTGATGCCTCAGAACGTGTCCTACCAACTGGTCCCTTCTTGTCACGTTGTGCCACAAACTCCTCCCCAATTCTATTGAATACCTCCTCATTAGTTATGTGATTTACCCATCTAATCTTCAACATTCTTCTGTAGCACCAAATTTCAAAAGCTTCTATTGTCTTCTTGTGCAAACTATTTATTGTCCACGTTTCACTTCCATACATGGCTAAGCTCCATACAAATACGTTAAGAAATGACTTCCTGACACTTAAATTTATGCTTGATGTTAGCAAATTTCTCTTCTTCACAAACACTTTCCCTGCCATTGCCAGTATACATTTTATATCTTCTCTACTTTGACCATCAGTTATTTTGCTCCCCAAATAGCAAAACTCCTGTACTACTGTAAGTGTCTTATTTCCTAATCTAATTTCCTCAACATCACCTGACTGAATTAGACTACAATCCATTATTACATTAAGATATAAAGCTTAAAATGTAGTTTAAACGCACATAGGATGTTAGGATATTGTTGAGAGTTGCAAAGTGGTGCACTTATTCCTGTGAATGCATGTATCTGCAATAATATACATATCATGGAAGGGAAGTGGAATAATTTTGGTAGTTGCATTAATCCTTATTATGAGCAGCAAGTAGTTAGCTGCTTTGAAATGAAATGACCCTACATGTTTTGATTTGATTATGTTGTAATTAAAGAATTTCAGCAGCACTATGTCTTTGAAGTATACTGATTGGTAAGTGTGTTTCATGTTTCTGAGTGTAAAATGTCTGCAAATTTGGTGTACAGTTCACAGAAAATATGTACTTGAATGTAAGGCTCACCTTATCCCGTAATGTATATAATCTGTTAGCACTTCCTGCTGCAGCCTGTCCCATCCCCCACTCTTCACGGCCCTCTAAAGGAATTTTGTAAATCATGCTGTTTGCTAATTTTGGGAAGAGGTGAATGAGAACTGTGGGTGGTGGTGGTGGTGGTATAAATTCTGTTAAATTGTTATGCTGTGATGGGATAAAATTGTGGTAATAGTAATTATTGAACAAGTTCATGTTAGCATTTGCACACAACCTGTAACTTTGACAGAGGTGTGACACACTTTGTGGTAAACTTGTGTTAGTCATATGCTTAATGAAAATTTTTTTCTGGTGGAAATAGGCAGTATGAAATGTCAGGTGTTGATCTCTCATGACAGTTAAATACTGCTTTATTGCAGATAATGATAGTTTGAATGTAATTGTAGGTAGAGAGAAAATAGCAAATGAAGTCCTATGAAATTGTACTGGACGAGTCAACTAAACTTCTTGGGAAGTATAATACAGCTGAGGATATTAAGATTTATGTTGAATTGACGTGTGTAATTCTTTTGTACATTTTTGTGTGTGATTTTTATGTATCATCCCTAAATGTGAAATGAGAATGTGTTTGATATAGGCAGGTATCTGGGTGTCAAAATAGTTGGATTTCCAGGAAAACATTAATGCAGTGGACTTGCCTAAAGAAACTGTGCAGTGTCAGAAAACTATTTATGTAGTGAAAGTAATGTTGTTGATCCTAGTATTTTTTAGTTCTGGTATGAGGTTGTATGATGTACTGCACAAAATGGTTACAGGTAGTGAGGAAGCAAAGTAAATGATAGCATGTACCTGTACAGAAGTGTTATGAGAACATACTTGCTGTGATTACTGGCTCTCCATACTTCCTGTGACATTGACATTGTTTTGTGTGAAGCATGTTGCATTTCTGAAATGATATAATTCTTACTGGCTTGTATGTTAACTTGAGTCTTTTTGTATAATTTGTAGTTCTTGACTGTGAAGAAAACCATATTCTGCAGTTAGTATTCAGTAATCAGGTACGTAAAAGTGTGTGTAGAAGTTGTTATGAAAGATGACTGTGCTAATAGTACAGGGTGGTTGCAATGTAGGTGTGCAGTTGGAAGATATTGTTGGGAATAAACTATGTGGGAGGCAATGTGAGGATGTTCCTGACTTAATGTAATGTATAGGAAGTCATTTTCTTCAGTTAAGATTGCCATCTGCCCTGTCCTTTCGCCTTTAAGAGTAAAACCTTTTTGAAGCTGTTTGGAGGAGTTTATAGATGAAAGCAGCTTCTTTTTTGTAGTTGGCAGTGGAGACATGGATTGTTAAACCATTGCAAAGTTTCCAATAATTGACTGGAAGTGGGCTTGCTGTTAGTGAGTGATGGCAACTGTTTGTAGCAAGAGAACAGCTTCCTCTAATTTGTTAATTGATATCATTGCAATACTGTGATGCTGTAATAAATCAACAGATCTTTCACTTTGAGTTACTCAGTTTGTTTCCTTGTCTGAAACTACTGAATGTTTTGTGAGAATAAGGAACATGCACTAAATTGTTTGCTTATGTTAGGTGGTTTTCCTCTTACTTTGGTGTTTCAAAAGTTTGAAGTGTACAAAAAGCACATAATGAGCTGCAGCTGTTACTAGAAATGTAGCAGTAAATGGCATGTTTCAAATATTTGTATGTAGACCTTAGAAAGTTTTAAAATAATTGCCAAATAGTTCCAGTTAAGGACGTAGAACATTTTCATACAGATGTTAAAATGTTTTATAAATGGAATAGAGGTTAAAGTCCATGTAGGGATGATCAATGAATCAGTTCCTTTTTCTGAATGCAACATTGCTGTTGAATAAAACAGTGTAAGTTTTTTCTTTGTGGTCAACAGAATAAAATGTTACATATTAAACTTACATAAATTTCAATTTACACTTGTATATTACCCAGTTGATAATAATCATTTACTTAACATTGCAGTTTAATCATTTATAGTATTACATAAAAGTTCTTGAATATTGTAGAAAGCCTTTATTTTTAGCCATGATTCCATCACCATTTATTGTGTGGCAGTTCCGTAATAGTGCCCGAGAAAAAGTGAATTTTGCCGTGAAAAAGAAAAATTGTGACAGTTGTAAGGATGAAATTACAAAGCTCAGCGAACGGGTGTCTAGTTTACAATTTATTATCAGTTCCTTGAAGATGGATATCAAGAAACTTAAAGAAGAAAAAAGTGAACGGAACATGAAAAATTCGCGCCATTAAAGTACGAATATGTCTGAGAATTGGACGGAAGTGAAGTACAAAAGACGCAAACAGATAATACAAGATACAGAAAACGGCGAAAGAAACATAAATATAGTGAACGAAAATTACTTTCAAGCTCTTTCGACTACGGATTGTGAAAGTGAAGTTAACAGTGCGAGTGTACCATGTGGAAAATCAAACGACTTTGTGAATAAGGTAAAACATAGAATATTTCAGCAGCAGTTAAGTAAAAGATCATATGCGAAAGTGCTCACGAAAAATCTTCCACCGCTAAGCTGCTCTACTGAGACAATATCGACATGTGTTAGCAAAAAAGACACAATATATAGTGCCAAACAAGACTTCGCTTACTGCAAAGATAGGCAGAAAACAGGCAATCTCGGAACAGCAAGTACCGGTAAAATTGAACTGTATGCCGACAGCCAAGGACGAAATACAGCCGCTGAATTTCGGCGTACAAGTAGTCAGAATTTTAGTTTTAACTGTGCAATAAAACCAGGAGCAAAATTCAGTGCTGCCACGTCAATGAGTCAAGAAAAAATTTCCTCATTGAGCAAAAAGGACTTTTCCATCTTCCTGGCGGGATCAAATGATATAGCTAGGAACGAAAAAAACGATCTCTTAATCTCGCTAAAAAGAAATCTGTATGAGCTGAGAGGAACAAATGTTATTGTTTTTTCAGTGCCACACCGTTACGACTTGATAGAATGGTCCTGTGTAAATAAATTGAAACTGCAAATAAAGAGATGCAAAATATTTGCAAGCGGTTTGAAAATGTAACATTTGTGAGCATCAGCAATTTAGGGAAAAGATTTCACACAACACATGGTTCCCATCTAAATGTACTGGGAAAAAACGTAATAGTAACCAAATTTTAGAACTTGTAAATAAAATCTCAAATGTGCAGTGTGATGATAGAAAAGTCATACCTCTCATGGGCAGGAAGTGTGTGTATCCTGTAGAATCCAATGTGAAATCTGCTATCAGTGAAGCTACACCTCTCCAAGACAAATGTGAAATTTTATTAATGCAAGTGAACACTCCAAATGTTAATAATTCACAGAAAGGCACAGCAGTTATGGAACAACAAACACCAGAAATAAGTGAAACAGCAGCAGCACCATCATTATCAGCAGAAGCAGCAGCAGTAACAGAACCAACAATGACTGGAGCAGCAACACAGCAATGCTTAAGGAGGAGCCAAAGGAAAAATACATCTGTGTCATTCAGTGATAATTTTTTATGGTTTCAAGCCAAGAAGAAAATAAAAATGTGAAAAACCAGCCTGCTAACTCACAGGTAAGTCACAACAACGTCCTATTTGTAAACATTCAGGGTCTTGAAAATAAAGTTGAAATTCTGGATGAGTCATTGCCACAGAATAAGTATTCTTTCTTATGTATATCAGAACATTGGCTTAAACCGGAACAAATACAATACTATGTACCAGAAGGTTATAAATATGGAAACAGTTTTTGCAGATCTCAGTACCGTAATGGTGGTACTGTTATCTATGTTTCAAATGAAATAGTGTAGAGAACTAGATCTTAGTTGGGCATGTGCAGAGAAACACTTTGAAATTACCGGGATCATATATGATATAATGAAAGTTATCATAGTATGTATCTACCATTCCCCTGACTCAGATGATAAAACTTTTTTAGATAATTTAGACAGTGTACTCTGCTACATAACAAAATGGAAACAGTATGTAACTGTAATTGGGGGAGACTTTAATTCAAGCTTTGATGTAACATGTAACAAACCCAGTGTAAATAAGTTACTGAATATGCTGAGGCAGCACAACTTCCATCATGTAAATTCAGAACCAACAAGACTACAAGCGTGCTTGGATAATGCTTTTGTCAACTGTGCTCGTGATATGTACTCCACCAAGGTAAAGGAGTTTGTTTTCTCAGACCACTCCATGTTAACAGTAAAGTTAAGACATTTTATAAAAGGAGATGAGAGCAAGGCTGGACAAAAGTTAACAAAATGTAATACCTTAATATTAACAAAACACAATCTCACAAAACTAACACACCAGTTGAGCATAACAAACTGGGACAAATTATTTCAAAACTGTGATTCCAGTGCCCAAACAGTTTATGAAACATTCCACAATTACTTAACAGGTATTTTAAAAGCCCATCTTGTTCAAAAGAAATACCATAAAACAAGAAAAGGTAAATTTTGGTACACCAAAGAACTGGAGAATCTAAAAAATAAGCTACTGCTGTTGAAGCGCCTTGCCAAAGTAAACAATTCTAGTGAAATTAAGGATCTCGAAAAAATCACTAGGAAACTGTATAAGAAAGAGTTGCAATTAGTGAAACTAAGATACAACACAAATTTCATAAAAAATAGTAAAAACCAATGCAAAACAGCCTGGTCAGTAATTAATACTGTTAAAGGTGAAATCAGAAACTTCGACAAGACAGTCCCAATACCAGCAGATACATTCAATAAATATCTTGTAAGCTGTGCAGATGATATCAAAAAGCTGATCAGTAAACCCAATGTAACATGTATAGATTATCTGAAGAGAGCAAACCTAAATCGTAATAGGGCCGGATCATCATTGAAACACTTCAGAGAGGTATGCCAACATGAAGTTCTTAAAATAGTCAAAGAAATGAAAAATTCATACAGTACAGATATTTTTAATATGTCAAACAATCTATTGAAAGAAATCATACATTACATTGCAGCACCATTAACATATTCTATAAACCTGTGTCTCATAGAAGGGTTTTTTCCTGATCCTCTCAAACTATCCAAGGTAACTCCAGTCTTTAAGAAGGGTGTCAAATCAGATCCTGCAAACTACAGACCAATTTCACTAATTCCAGTACTAGGAAAAGTCTTTGAAGGCATAATATATAAGCAGATGTATGAGTACCTAGAACTAAATGGTATGTTAAGTGCATCACAGTTTGGTTACAGAAAAGGGAGGTCAGCTATACATGCCATAGAGCTCTTAGTCAGAGACATTCTAGCAGCATTTGAGGACCATGCGCACGCACAGGTAACCTGATGTGATCTGAGCAAAGCTTTCGACTGTGTTGACCACTCACTTCTGCTCTCTAAACTTGAGTACTATGGAATATGTGATAAAAGTTTAAAACTCATCAAATCATACCTCAATAAAAGGAACCAGGTGGTGAGTTCAGGTAGTCATCTGTCAAACATACTCGAGGTTCAACATGGAGTGCCACAGGGATCTAAATTGGGACCACTTCTTTTCCTTGTACACATAAATGACTTACCAGGAATTATAGATGTAAAGACATATACACTCCTGGAAATGGAAAAAAGAACACATTGACACCGGTGTGTCAGACCCACCATACTTGCTCCGGACACTGCGAGAGGGCTGTACAAGCAATGATCACACGCACGGCACAGCGGACACACCAGGAACCGCGGTGTTGGCCGTCGAATGGCCCTAGCTGCGCAGCATTTGTGCACCGCCGCCGTCAGTGTCAGCCAGTTTGCCGTGGCATACGGAGCTCCATCGCAGTCTTTAACACTGGTAGCATGCCGCGACAGCGTGGATGTGAACCGTATGTGCAGTTGACGGGCTTTGAGCGAGGGCGTATAGTGGGCATGCGGGAGGCCGGGTGGACGTACCGCCGAATTGCTCAACACGTGGGGCGTGAGGTCTCCACAGTACATCGATGTTGTCGCCAGTGGTCGGCGGAAGGTGCACGTGCCCGTCGACCTGGGACCGGACCGCAGCGACGCACGGATGCATGCCAAGACCGTAGGATCCTACGCAGTGCCGTAGGGGACTGCACCACCACTTCCCAGCAAATTAGGGACACTGTTGCTCCTGGGGTATCGGCGAGGACCATTCGCAACCATCTCCATGAAGCTGGGCTACGGTCCCGCACACCGTTAGGCCGTCTTCCGCTCACGCCCCAACATCGTGCAGCCCGCCTCCAGTGGTGTCGCGACAGGCGTGAATGGAGGGACGAATGGAGACGTGTCGTCTTCAGCGATGAGAGTCGCTTCTGCCTTGGTGCCAATGATGGTCGTATGCGTGTTTGGCGCCGTGCAGGTGAGCGCCACAATCAGCACTGCATACGACTGAGGCACACAGGGCCAACACCCGGCATCATGGTGTGGGGAGCGATCTCCTACACTGGCCGTACACCACTGGTGATCGTCGAGGGGACACTGAATAGTGCACGGTACATCCAAACCGTCATCGAACCCATCGTTCTACCATTCCTAGACCGGCAAGGGAACTTGCTGTTCCAACAGGACAATGCACGTCCGCATGTATCCCGTGCCACCCAACGTGCTCTAGAAGGTGTAAGTCAACTACCCTGGCCAGCAAGATCTCCGGATCTGTCCCCCATTGAGCATGTTTGGGACTGGATGAAGCATCGTCTCACGCGGTCTGCACGTCCAGCACGAACGCTGGTCCAACTGAGGCGCAAGGAGGAAATGGCATGGCTGTCCGTTCCACAGGACTACATCCAGCATCTCTACGATCGTCTCCATGGGAGAATAGCAGCCTGCATTGCTGCGAAAGGTGGATATACACTGTACTAGTGCCGACATTGTGCATGCTCTGTTGCCTGTGTCTATGTGCCTGTGGTTCTGTCAGTGTGATCATGTGATGTATCTGACCCCAGGAATGTGTCAATAAAGTTTCCCCTTCCTGGGACAATGAATTCACGGTGTTCTTATTTCAATTTCCAGGAGTGTATGTATGCAGATGACACAACTTTTCTATCTGTAAACCATGTACTTGATAACCTTGTAAGTGATATGAAATTGGCAAAAGAAAATGCAACATCATGGTTTAATGCCAATGGTCTGCTATTAAATGAGGAAAAGACCCAGAATATGTGGTTCAGTCTATCAAAGACTACAAAAATAGAAAAACAAAAGGCAAAGTTTTTAGGTATTGTACTTGACAACAGTCTAACATGGAACTCTCATGTTGATCACATAGTGGTTAGGTTGTCAAGAGTTATATATTTGTTGAAGAGACTGAAGTGTTGTGTGACATTTGAGTACGTAAGGACAGCGTACTTTGCCTTTTTTCAATCTGTTTTAAGGTATGGGTTAATACTCTGGGGAAACAGCAGAAAAATAAATGAAATTATGGTGATCCAGAAGAAAGCAATCAGAGTAATGGCTAAGGTAGATAATAGAACACATTGTAAACCATTGTTCACTAAATATAGAATTTTAACAGTAATTAATTTATATATTCTTGACAGTGTTAACTACATACTTGCTGAACTACCTAATTTAAGTGTAACAAATGAAAGACATGGCTAATATACAAGAACGTGTACTTCTCTGCTGTTGCCACAAAATAGATTAGCTAAAACTAACAATAGTCATAAGTATATGGCAATTAAAATATATAACAAATTGTCTAAAAATGGGTCAATCAAGCCTGACAAATTATTTAAAGACAAGTTCATAACTTCTTGTTAACCAATCCATTCTATTCATTAGAAGAATTTTTAGAAATGCCTAATATCAACTTAAATGTGTAAAAATTTTTTTTTTTGTGTAAAATTAATAGGTTAAGTGAACTGACGAAGTCTATTGCATGTAACAATGCTGAATGACTAATAAAGAATCTGAATCTGTATTTTGTTAAGAAATGCCTTGCCTATATGTGTAAAATTGGTTTTGGCCTTGGATAGTCTAGTCCAGGGGACATTTAGCAAACTGTTTCCAGGTTGCATAAGTATGCACATTAGCCCTAGTTTCATATGATTGCCTTTGGTGCAGACAAGGACTTGAAGTATGTACAAGCTGGAAAGAGTATTTTGTATTTGGTTAAGTATTCTTTGCAGGAAGTTGTTTTGTAGACAAAAAATGCACCTTACTCTCTTCTGCCACAGAAAGACACTGTTAACTCCAGCAGAGTTCCCCAAGAGTATTATCCCAAAGTTCAAATGTGTGTGTGAAAAATTCATAATTTTCTTATTAGGTACACTATTCTTGATAATTGATTACAAACTTTTTCTCTTTGGGTATTCCAACATAACTTACTATCAAGATGGATGCCTTAAAATTTCACTGACTTATCCTTGAGTTTGTGCAGGTCAGTATCAAGGTTCCTAAGGGAGAAAAGTAGATGTTCTGTTTTATCATTCAGTTTTTATCTGTTGTCTCTGAACCACTCACTCGCATCTCCCATTAGTAGTTCATTTGTATCATGGCCTTTTCATCTCTATGAGATGTGATGAAAGTGGTGTCATTTGCATACATCACTACTTTACATGGCATCATACTTAGCAAGTCTGTTACATATATAACAAATTGGAAGGGCCCCAGCAGAGAACCTTGTTGGACCCCAAATGTAACATTCTGAAAATCAAATTTTTTTGTTTGGATTTATGATCACCATTTGTTTTCTGTTAGATAAATATCTCAAATGCCAGTTCTTTGTCTTTTATTCTGTAATTTTCTATTTAGTTTATTAAAATGTGGCATAGGTATGTTTATCTTCAAAGCCATGTACAGCAGGTAATGCAACATTTTGAATGGCCTTAATTGTAGACAGCCTATTTTGAAACCAGAAACCCATACTGAGCCTTGTTTGAGAGGTTACTTTCAAAAGATCGTTCCTTTTCTTTTTTTTCTTATAGTTTCAATTTTTGATATTATTGGGACTATTGCAATAGGCCTGCAGTTCTTAGGTGTGTTTCTGTCTCCATTTTTATGCATAAGCAATATGTTGGTTAACTTAAAGTTCTGTGGAAATACTTTTGTGAAAATAAGATTTATAAGGAAACTCATAGTGAGAGATTGTATTTAGTTTAAGTATAAAATTGGACAAACCATAGACATCCTCTGTTCTCAAGTTGCTCATCTTGAAGGCAACATCTATTATTTCCTTAGGGTCACGTTTTTTACTGAAAAGTTTCTAAAGCAGCATTAGATCCATGTCTCTGTAAAACATGCAGTCTATCTGCATTTTGTGATGACTACTCGCCTTGACTTTATCTGTCATAGAAAATTTTCCAGCATTTATGATGTAATTAAGCTCCTCTGCATGTAAGTGACTGGGTAATTTTTCTGTTGTAATCTTAGTTTGTTTTAATTACATTCCATGTTGCTTTGCATTTGTTGCTGGAATTAAGAATGTAATCACCATTGGCCTTTCTTTTTAGCTTCAACAGTCTCCTTTGTATATATCTTCTAGTTGATCATAAGTGTATTTAGAGTAGTGACTGTGTGATTCTTCATAACACACTCTTAGTAACATGCTTAATTTATGGAGATGAGGTGTATACCAGTTGCTGGAACTTCTGTTTAGCATCTTGTTTTGTAAGCAATTTGATTTTGAGTGGGCAGCACTTAGTAAAGATAACAACTGTTAAATACTTTATATCTATTATACTGAAGCTAAGTTTTACATAATCTCTTAAAAGTATACCTATGCCTCCTTTCCTCATAGTGGATATAAAATAAACAGATGCTATTTTGTAGCCATCAGGAATGTACAATGACTTAAATTTTTTGAGAGTCAGTGCCTGTTAAGACACAGAACATTACAATATAATTTTCCAAAAATTCCTTCTAATGTGAGCAATTTGTCTGGCATTGAGTGTATATTTATGTAAATGAAACAAAGCTGTTTTGTATTCACCTCTGGTAAATGTAAATCAGATTCTGCATTATTTAGTAAGTGCTCAAGATGTTTACTTTCAGAATTATCTTGGTGAAGTTTGGGATATTTTGCTTCACATCTCAAGGAACAAGCTGCATTTTGTAAATTAGGTGGATGCCTATGTACAATTTGGGTAGGCTCATATTGGGCTCTTGACGAGTTCCCCTGATCTGGCCAGCTGAGTGATGATATGCCTAGAGTTTGCTTCTGATTTAGAGCTTACCAACCTTATAAGCTCATTAATAAATGTTTACCCATTGTGTTCATATGCAAACAGTGAGTTGTGAAGAAGTCTGTCATTATTGCTAATATGTAATTCAATATTATTGTACTTCTTACAAATACTAAATAATCTAGAATTAACTTTACTGATCTACTTGTCTACACATGACCAGTCAGGGAAATCATAGTTTTGGGAAGTTTGCAAGTACTGCTTTAGAGTTTAACTGTTGCAGTTTTATATCTAGCTGAGTTTGCATGTTAGATGATTCATTGCAGTAAATTTCATTTGAAGCAGCAGTAACAGTATCATTTTTAAGAAGTTCATTGTTACACTTACCTACATCTTCTAAAGCATTTTTGAGTTCTGCATTGTGTTTTACAGTGGCACTAACCCTGAAGTCTGTGCTGTTACATATGTTTGCTTTTGCTGAATATTGGAAATTTCCTCTTAAAACTGCATCTTGTGGAGGTGACATATGATTGTGTAGAAATATTAAAAGTACTTTCTTTCTTTTGTGCTAACTGTGTTAGTGATAAATGTATGGTGTATTTTGTGTTCCTTGCTTGTAATACTGCACAGCACATTTTTGGTAAGAGATGGGTTGTAATTGTTACTAGTGCTTTGTAGTGAGGTGTAAAATTGGTTCTTATGAGTTGCTACTAAAGAGGAAACACTGACATCTGTGCACATTACTTTGTGGCTTCTGCTGTGTAGATTGTTCTGAATTGTTGAAAGTTACTGAGTTTTCTTCTTGTGTGATTTTGAGAAACGCAGCTGACAGTCTGATCTGAAGTTGTTTCATATTTGGTGAGCAGCTTTATTTCTTCCTGCAACACTTTACTGTTATGAGAGACTTGTTTTCATTTCTGATGCTGTCAATTGTTCTTGCTTCTCAACATGTGGACACAGAATGTTCCATAATGGTCACTGCACTTTGTTAACATTCTTCACATGTCCATGGCATCACAAAGTTCACATCCTTTGTTACAAAAGGGTCACCTTTTCAACAGAAAATGAAATATTTTCTTGCACTGTGGAAAAACTACAACGCCTCTAACAGGTGTTGAACACTTTTTGCAAAAGTTACAGTTTCCAACACTAATTTCATGAGCTTCCACAAATGTGATGTCTTTACCCAATGCTATTGTGCTGGGTCTAAAGTGATGGGGTCTAAGAAAATAGTGGAGCAGATGTTAGATGCCTCTAATATTAGTCATCTTTGATGCTCAGCAGTGAATGGAGTAATGGTTGTAGCTTGTTAGGTGTGTATTAAGTTGCAAACACACCAAAAAAATGGTACACATGAAAGGTCTAAAAAGTGAAATGAGAATAAATTTTCTAGAAAGTGTTGAGAGGATAAAGATCTGACAGGGTGTTGGGATGTTAGCTGGAAATGCCAAGTAGTCTCTTTAGGTATCATGATCATACATGAGTAGACATCCAGTCTGTGGTGTCTGGAAGTTTCAACATGGGAGTATGGTGTGATCTGCTGCACAGTGTAAAGGGAGCTGGTGTAGGCTGCAAGACTACTGAATATTAGTGAGGGAGGGATATCTGGTATGTCAGGTGTGATGTGTAAACAACTTTCAGAACTTGGTATGGTGCTTCTTGAGCCTATTGTTTGTGGACCTCTGTCCAAGGGATGTTGCAGTAAGTAGTGTTGTACTTCTATGCTAATCTGTTTCCTCATATGGTCAGTGAAAGATAGTATTAAGAAAAGGCTTGGTTGATTGTTTACTAATAGTTCCATAACCATGTAAAATTTTGTTTAGCCTTCTCGAGTCTCCAATGTTGGTGACCATGTAGGCTGCATTCTGGCTGTGACACTTACCTAGTAATAGTAGCTCTAGGATTTCTTTTAGTTGAACTTTGCATGTACTGTTTGAGAATACCTGTAATAATACTTTAACTTATGACAGCTGTGGGTTATGAAATTAGTGCTGTTGTACTTATGTAATGTAAAATGTGATTGTAGTTGTCATGGAGGTTGTTAGTGGAACACTGTATGTGAGGTGTGAAGTTTTATTTTTTAATGGAAACATATTTGTAAATGTAACTGGATTGTTTATTGTTGTTGTATAGACCTAAGGACTGTAACCAGTACCTGTTGTTTCCATTGATGGATCATTTGCCTATATGATAGAAGTAACAGTGCTGGTGGGGGGGGGGGGGGGTAGGGATGTAGCCATGGGTTTTTTCTCTTTTAACAATAGAAAAAACTATTGTCAGTGAACACAGGACTCTATAATTTAGCATTCAGGGTTTTTGTAGAGTACTGAAATAATCCTGTAGGTATTTGAAAATAGATTCAATTGTTGAGATGTATGGTCCGTGAAGTTGTGGTTCATGGCAGGTGATTGGTTGTTAGCTGTATGTAGTAGGTAGTATGTAAATATTCGTGGCTGATTTCTTCTTTTTTATGTATCTTCTGTATGTGTTACCCTTTATTCAATCTGTGATGTGGTGAAGGTTGTTTGTTAATCGATTGGGTGGGTGGGTGGGGGAGTGAGGTATGTAACAAATTGTAATCTGTTCTTGATGGGTGTACAATGGAGTTACCTGCAAAGCAATGTTATTTGGTAATAAGGATATGCTTAAGCTGTTAAGAATGTCACTTCCATAAGCATGAATTTGAATTGGTCCAGTAATTTATTGTTCAGACTGAGAACAGATATTTTAATGTTTCTTGAGTGGTACATCGACTGTACTGGGTGGTATGTCATGTGTGGTGTGACTGGAGCTGAAGGAAATGAATGTTTTATGAAAGTGATGTGCAATGCATTGTTGGTGCATGCCTTTTAGTTTTAGGTAGTGAGTAATGTAGCAAATTACGCCTTTAAGTGAACTATACCTGCTGCATAAAAATGCTGCTTGTGCAAAGTTTGGGTGTATTGGTGCTGTTTCATTCAAGGCATGTGCATGTTAGTAAACATCACATTACCCACAACTGAGATTGTCAGGAAACAAAGAATGGGAGATAGTTGTTCTGTACGTTTTGTTATTAGCACACACATAGGATTCATAATATGAATGCAACCATTGTCAATATGTTGAGTGGTAATGTGATACTGAAACTTCAATATATCTTACATATATACAAAAGTCCATTGGAGCAGTTTTAAGTTGCTACTAGGTTATACAGAGAAATTTGTTGCGAAGTAAGTATCTTTTAATTACACAAGTAAACTTTGAATTATTTTGAATATTAGTGAAAAGTAGGTGTTGTGACGTCTTCAGTGTAGTGACTGGAATTGGTGTGCTCCCATGTGAGCCAAGTTGACTTCTCACTTGAACCTCATGTATTACCTTTTGTTTTACTTTTTGACAATGGTCAGTTGTCACTGTGAGCTGCATGTGAGGTGTATTAAATGTGCCAGTGCTACCTTGTTGGTAAAGTACTGTGGCTGTTCCAGTTTTTTGCTTGCATTGATGTTTAGACCTGGCATTTGGTTTGCTTAGAGATGATAGATTGACTGCACTTTGAGAATTTATGTTGTAAATCATTAATTTAGTTGAACTTCATAGATACTGAATGTCACTATGAGAAGAAATTGTACTTTACTGTTACATCGCTGCTGCCACAAGTTTGTCATGCCCCCTGCAGACTTATGTAAGGCATTTAAAAGTTAGTACACAAGGGTATAATTTGAAGTTGGTATATAAGTATGACTTAAAGTAAATGTCAGTTTCCAATGTTTTATTGGAGATGTTGAAAGCAGTATGTAAGACATTTTGTGAATAGTTTTTGCAGAAAGCTTTCAGCAGTTACTCCTGTAGCTGCCAATATGTGAATTGTTCTAGATTTTGCCTTTTTCTAGGAAATAATGGTGATGAATTGTTGTATAATAGGTCAGAGTAACAGGTGATACTGTATGAAGAGAAGGTACTGTATCACCAAAGTATTAAAGTGGTTTTTATGGAAATGTGATTGAAAATTTCACTTTTTTGTGATGCATCTTTGAGTGATGCTGAAAAAACATATAAATGTGGACCTCTTGTTACTAAAAGTGAAAGGTATAATGCAGTGCTGCAGAATCAAAATTGATTTGGACATATTAATATGGAAAACCATAAAAAGTGATTGCCACTGATATTGGATCATTGGAAAGTAAATACCTGAGTGGAAATCAGAAGCAAAGGGCTACCATGCTATTGGGTTGAGTATCATTGATGGAGTTATGAGAGGAAATAACATTGGGGGGTAATAATGTGAGGAAAGAGAAGCACTGAAATAATCGATAACTTGTAGATGATGGGTATTTGTGTTTTATCTTTATGTAGATATAATGTACTGATCCAAAAGAAAATATTTTTATTTGGCAGTGTGTAGCTGTAGTAGTAGTAATACATTTTGTAAGAGGCAGATGTCTAGGTGGTGAAAATACTGCAGTTTGATTTTCAAATATTTGATGTGTTTGAAGGTAATTGTGTGTAGATAACAGTATTAACACATTATGGAATATGAAAGTATGTGATCTGTGAAACATGTCTTTGTTCACAAAAAGAATGAAGAATTGAGATGCCAATAATTCTGTTTATATTTCCACTGTGATTTTGAAACTGTTAAGAGGTGGTAAAAAAGTTTTGTTAATGTAGTTTCCTGTTAATTCCCACAACATTTGTTTTGGGACCATAAGTTACAAAATATTGGAGTGGATGAGAATGACTATCTGCTGTCCATGAAAGTGTCATACATTCAGTTCCTTAAGTATGTGACTGATGGCAGTGTGAGAAAGACTATTAGAATGTATCCAAAGGTTGCTTAATGTGCAGTGAAGTTCAAAGATAAGAGGAAATGTATTATAAAATATGAAACTGAAAGTGGCAATTTGTGTTGGAATGTAATGTCATGTACTTGATGGATAAAAAGGATAATTAGGAACTGGTGTTAATGAAAGAACTGAAAAGTAAAGCTATGAATATGGATTCATTTGTAGGAATGGGAAATGAGAAATAAATTGGAGCAACCAGATTGTGTTGTTGAAGAGAATCTGTGTAGCTATTGGTACATGCATAGTATTTGATGAACAGTGTGTAAACAATTTTTCTTCTGAATTATTGCTGTGCATTCTATAAATTATGAGAAGACTCAAAGAACACAGGAGGTACAGAATTAACTTGCAGCACTGGTGGTATGGGGTGTCATGGATGTTGTGTGGGAGTTGTAGTAGCACTGAGTATAACAAGTGATTGTAGTGTATCAACATTTATTTGTGGTAGAAAGTGGAAAAACTTCATCAGAATGTGGAACTAGTTTTGTGGTGACTATCTACAGAGGGAGAAATGATACCTTTATGTAGTCAGAAAAGATGTTTTGCAGGAAGTGTTACTTTTCTGTGTGTCCTGTTAGGCTGTAGCGCAATAACTTGAAAGTGATTAGATGGGTTCTGTTGCCTTTGTCAGTGTTTACATTCATGGCCTGTAATTGTGTGGTGGTTAGATGTTGGGAAATGCGTATGTATTTTCGGATGTAGCACCATGTAGCTCTGTAGAATAGAGGGTGAGAGGTGGTATGAATTGATGCTTTATTTGTAGACTTTGCACAACTGTGACCAAACCAATGGTTAGGTGATAACTGTGCAGTTATTGTTCAAGGGCCTGGGAGAGGGTTGATTGAAGTAGCTAGTGTTTACTGTTGCACACACAAATACTGCATATGGAAAAGTGACACATCAAATTTAATGCACTGATTGTTTCTTGTTATGTAGTTTGGTGCCAATATATGACTTTGGATTTTGCAAGTGAAGATGTGGAATGTGCCAGGTTAATAGGTGTCTATACAAGATATAACACCACAGAAAATATTACATGACACCTTTTTTATGTGGGGTTGGGGAAATTACCCACTTAATATATCCAAAAATTCATATAATGAGTAGGAGTTGCCATTAAGAAATAATTTTAATTTCCTTTTAAATGCTATATAGCTATCTGTGACATGTTTGATGCTATTAGGTAAGTGACCAAAGGCTTTTCTGGCAGCATAATTTACCCCATTTGTGAGCCAAAGTTAAATTTAACCTTGAGTAGTGAAGCTCATCTTTTCTCCTAGTGTTGTTTCCATGTACACTATTACCTTTGAATTTGTTTGGATAGTGAAGATGTGTAGCTCTTTAAATAAATGTCTGCAGGATGATCTTGGATGCGGTCCAGCAATTATTCTGATTATGTGCTTTTGTGGAATGAACACTCTTCTACTTGATAAGTTACCCCCGAAGATAATGCCATATGAAAACAGAGAATGAAAATGGGTGTGGTAAGATAATCTGAGATGTATATTGCCAAAATTTGCAATGACCTCAATAGCACCAGTAGCTGAACACAAATGTTTTAGCAGATCTTTAGTGTGGTTTTTTTGTTTTTTTTGTTTCCCCTCCCCCTCCCCTTCTGTTCAACCGCCCCCCCCCCCCCAAATCAATGCATGCACCAAAAATTTTTGAATATTCTACCTTAGCTACTGATTTGTGATTGAAGTCTATATTTATTAATGGTGTCATTCCATTTACTGTGTGGAACTGTATGTACTGTGTTTTGTCAAACCTTAATGAGCCCATTTGCAGAGAACCACCTAATGAATTTCTGAAAAACATTGTTAACAATTTCATCAGTTAATTTTTGTCTGTTGGGTGTGATAGGTATACTTGTGTCATTGGCAAAAAGTACCAACTTTGCATCTTTGTGAATATAGAATGGCAAGTCATTAATGTATATTAAGAACAGCAGAAGACCTAAGACTGAACCTTGTGGCACCTCATTCTTGATTGTTCCCAGTTTAAGAAATCACCAGTTTTTTTGCATGTAATGTGAACTGCTTATTTCAGCTTTCTGCACTCTTCCAGCTAGGTATAATTTAAACCATTTGAGTGCTGTCCCATTCATACCACAGTTATTGAGCTTATCTAAAAGTATTCCATGATGAAGTTTCATTGTCTGTGCTGCCCCTCCCCCTGCTCTTTCTATATGCAAGTAGTAAGCAGAATGCTGTTTAATTTTGTAATCTGTTAGTATGGGTGAATAAGTAGTGGGTGTAAGTGAAAGCAGCTATGCATGTTTGTAGAAGGTATCTTGGGTTGCATATAATTTCATGTGCATTGTGCAAGTAAACCCTGATGCAGTACCTGTTTAATAATTATGAAGGTTTCTTGTGAAATTGAAAAATGTTATATTTACACAAATTGCTCAGTTGTTTTATGTATTAAACTTGGTATTTTGTTCATGTGTGGCACAAATGTTGAGTCATTGTGCAGTGGAAGTAATAAGTATTAATAGGTACTGAGATAATCATTTCATGTTGTGAAGTGTGTGAGAAGTTTTAATATTTGTTACTTGATGAAATGTGATGTATGAAAGTAAGGGAATTTTTGCTGTAACATATGTATCATAAATGTTGGAAAATGAGTTCCTTAGAGTTATTGATGTACTGTAGAAGACTAGTTGTATAGTAGTTTTTGGCAATGCCAAATAAGACATTGCTATACCATTCCTGTGTGAGCAGAACAAAATGTTTGAATAAGTGTTGTATAAGGAGATTGCCTGTGTTACTTGTGGATGATAATTACATTGTCAGGATTTGTAAGCAGTGGGTCCCTGATGTAGAGAATATGTGAACACTGATGTTGAAATGGTTAAGAAAAGACTGGTGCTATGTGCACCCATCATCACTTTCTGACATCTTAACACTAACTATATTTGTATTGAAATGCTCCATGGTGAGATAAGGAGAGACATGTTTGTGCCTGAGGCTGTACTAGTTGTATGATGCACTATGAATGGTGGCCAGTAGTTTGCTCTGTTGTGGTGCACAGTGGCTGGACATATGTCTACTGACCAAACAAATTATCAGCATTCCAAGATGGGTTGGCTGGTGAGTGTGTGTTATGTACTGTATGTCCATGTGCAAACCTGTACACCTTTGCAGTTGTTACATAGCGTATGGGATGTCTGGCATTGCTTCGTGTATCTATAACAATTTTGGTTGTTTGTTCCTTGAATTCTGTGTGTCTGTCCATATTATGAAGTGCACTCAAGCGGAATGTAGTTGGCTCCTGTCCAAAATGCTATTTGTTGGTAAGTAGTAATGAATGTATGTAGTTTGGTTCAAATTGTTCTAGGGATTTTAGTTGTCTTAAGTGTTCTTCAGTGTGCATATGTGAAAAAATTGTGATATGTTTAACAATTTTCATATGTGTACAGGTATTCAGGAAGTTTAATTGTTGTGTGTAAGTTGTAATGGTGTTTGTCATATTTTCTGTTCTGTATTATTGGGGGGTGGTGGTGGTGGTGGTGGTGGTGGTGGTGGTGGTGGTACTACTACTACTACTGTCTGTGAGGTATCTTGTGAATAGTTAATAATGCCCATGTAATGTCATGAATCACACATGAAATCTTCAACATGGGTAGAAGAAACTAAATAAGGGATTTAGGTTGTGGCAATTGTCACTGACAAAACTTTGTTAATGTTACATATGTGTGAGGTTAAGTTGGAATTGTGAAATTCCATTAATACTGGATTGATATGTTAAGTATGTGTAGGTTTGGATTATATTGGTCTGTGGTCTTGTTGTGGTGGACATACCAACAAATTCAAATAATGTGTGTGTGCACTATGCTGATTATTTTGTATTGGAATACTGAACTGGCATTGTGCATTAAAAAACCTGTACAAAACTGTAATTCATTGTGTACCTGAGTTGTTTGAAGAGAATGAAGGTGTTATTGTTGAATTAGATTGTGGTAATTTGGCTGTAATAAGTGCTGGTGCTTACATTTTGTGGCTATAGCCTTTCTGAAGATGTCTTTTTGCTGGTGGAAATGTGCTTTGGCATATTGGATTGTGGAAGAGGATTTTTGCATACTGTTAACTGTGGCAGTTGCAAGATATGTGCCTTTAGTGTTTGGCTGTAATATACCTTAAAAGTGATAAATTGCAGTGAACCTTATAGAAAACAAATATGAGGGCAAAAATTCTTTTGAAGCAGATGTTCTTAGATGACAGAGTTTAAATTATGTAACATTTGTTCTTGAGCATGAAGGTACAAGTTTATAATAATGTATCTTTGTTACTGTGGATTATATCTTGGTCTATATGGTAAAAAGGAACAGTAAATGTACTGATGATCAAGACTGCATTTATGTATGTTTCATTTAATTTTAAAATACTTTATTTCATATTTACACATTTAATATTGATGTTACTTACTTTGCAGTTATCCTTCAAAGTAGACTGCTGTGTGTGTGTGTGTGGGGGGGGGGGGGGGGTGATAATGAGGAAATAGATTGTGGAAGAGGGAGAACAAAGAAAACTTCATAACTACTTGCTTTCATATAATTAGTCTATATGATGCTATTTGTCCCTTCTTTATTATTGAAACTGTTCTTTGGGATGCTACCCTTTGCTGTTTGAACAGTCTTCAAATATGTATAGAATTTCTTTAGTTATGGGTTACAACTGGGGAGAGGCTGAGAGTAAGAGAAACCTGGGACCTTAGAGCAGTAGTTTATTGAATTAATATTGGCTGATATAAGTATGGAATGTGTAATTTTGGAGAGAATAGGGGATGTATAAACAAAAGAGCAATGTGTCTTTAGCTGGGGTTGCACATATTGATATATGAACCAGTAGTTATTACCTTTGTGCAGTTGGCTTGTGCTGATGGCAATGTCTACTAATGTACATGGGGAGTTGCTGGTATGTTGAAGGATCTTGTCATTTGTGAAATTATTAACTGAATGATATAACATTGTCATTGACATGACAGTTGAGACAAATATAAACATGAGGATGATTGAAACACTACTTTCATTGATCCCCAATAAAATTGATTCTTATTATCATTAAGAGTGCACATTGTTTAAACATTTGAGAGTGGTTGTGATTGCATTTTGTCAATTTGCCACAATGTGTAATTATTTCATGGTGTATGCATTTTGTAGGAAATGAGAAATGAAATAGAATAACACAAAAATGTAAAAATATAGTGTTGGGGAGAGAGGATAACCATTAGTTGGGTTCTGATCTGTAATGGACATGTTACCTTTGTATCCAACAGAACATTTAACTCTGTGTGTGGTGTGTGTTTTCTATTGCATTGCTACGTAAGGTAATTTATGGGTATGTGTTGGAATCCACTAGGTTTAGTGAAGTTTTGAGTGGGGAGTGGCTCTTCTGTTGCACTAGTTTATAAACAGCAGTGTGAGGTTGCTTTTGGAACTGTTTTGCTGTAGTACTTTGAAATGGAACTGATGAAGTTTAATTGGAGGCTGTCTGTGATGAGTCCTTTTTGAATGTCACATATTTTGTCAAAATTGCCACTTTAGTTGTTCCTATTGTTTTTATGTTGCTATAGTCTGTAGTATGTTATCAATGTCTCCCAAATCTACAGGTGGTATTGTGAGTACCTTGGTAACTGTAATTCTGTGGCTGCCTTCAGCTCTGTATTTGCATAATATTGAGCAATTTGCAGAGACCCAGTTGGCAATGAGTGTAATGTGTGGTTGTCACCTGTCCTTACATTTTGGGAGTATCACAAGTATGCATGTTGTTGTGAGGTACAAAGAGTTAAATTTTGTTTTGATTTTTGAAAGTGCAGTTACAATCTTGGCTGAAATAGAGGTAATGGCATCTGTTAGGGCTAGATGTATGTGTATGTAATTAGTCTGAGGTCTTGTAACAAATGGTGTTGAATGTTGTGTACACAGCATCGGTGGTGTCAGCACCTTGAAGATAAAATGCCATCATTTGAGGAAATAGCAGCCTTATGTAGTAGTGCAGGGCTGGAAGAATCTAAGAAATGTGATTGGGAAGAATTTGATGTTTGCCTTTGTGCAAGAAAGGTGGAATTAATGTGTAAAAGAAATTAAAAATTTGGACTGAATATGGCAACTGCTGATATTCTATGAGTATTAGTTTTTTGATGTGCATGTATGAAGGTTCTGTGGTAAGTGTTTTGGGTGATGTTTGGGCAGTGCAGTTTTGAAAGAAATAAATTGCTGCCATGAGTGGTGAAATGGATGTTCCTGGATGTAGTTGTAGTAAAAGGTTGGTTGAAGGAGGTAAAATGTTCTGGAGTTCACAGTGTACTATTAATTTCTGCTGTTATGTGCAGTGTTTAATTCTGTTATAAATAAAAGTATACTGATGCCTTGCTTAAACAATGTTGTTTAGCAAAATGGTCCTAGTTACATATGGCAACCATAATTCACAGAAGTGTTTTGCCAGTGCAGTTAATGAGTGACACACTCCTCTCCTTGAAGCTGTCCTGAAGCTTTACTTAAATGTTCCTGGTTGTCATACATGGATTGTGTATACATCTGTTTCCTAAAATATTGTTGAGCTGCATTCAACCCAAGTCTGTTGTTGCTTTGATTAACTGTGTTAATAAAGTGTTTATAGCACAAACATCTTGTTGTATATATGTTTTTTAATGATAGCTCAACTGAAGTAAAAGTAGAAAAATAATGCATCTAAGGTTCATTTGGGATGCTTGGCATTGTAGGGTAAAACTAGGGTTTAATTGAATATGTGCTTTTCCTTGGTGCACATTGTAGTGTGTGTTGGTAGTTGTGCTACAATAGCAGTGTGTGCCCCTGTGCATTGGTAATAGTAGAGGCTCTGACAAGTAGTGTGCTCACAATGATAAATTTTGTGAGTCAGTGAAACTGTGTGAAATGTATTCTTTGTTGCAGGGAGTGGCACTGCTTGGTTACATGTGTGGTGCACTTGTTTGCTACACCTTTGTTTTGTGCCACTTAACAGCATTGTGAGGGCTGTACAGTTTTATTGTTAAAATTAGTGCCTTTGTGGGGTTGTCAGTGAGTGATGTATATAGTAAGAATGTAGCACTGTAGAAACACCTGTGTTAAGGAATGATTTAACTTAGAATGTTACCTTTTGTATGTGTGTTCAGTGTGTTCTTGTTGTGTTGTGCTCTGTGTTCAAAAGCAGTGAATGTAAGTGTAGTGGAGGTGTAGGGGCTGAAGTAGTAGAAGTGTTTGGGCAAGTTTCCAAATTAAAAAAGGCTGAAATAATTAAAGTTGGGTGTATTTTGTGAATAAGTCATTGAAAATTTGTATTATACTGATGAAAGTAATGTGTGTTTACTGGTAACTTAACAGTGGTTTCATTTGTTCACAGGTAAGTCAGACATTACTGATGCATTATTTGTATCTGAATATTGGACACTTCTGTGGTGAAGAAAAGTTGGGAGTATGGTTCTCAGCCATGATGTGAGTGTCTAATGATGGTTGTATTGTAAAGCAGATGCATGTTTGTCTATGGAGACTGATGGCTGAAAAAACTTGGCTGACAGAGATTAATATGATGTAGGGTTTGGTGCATGTTGTTTTTATGTTTGAAAGGTAGGTAACGAGTTTTTTTGTCCCTAGTATTTGGATAGATGTGTTGTCAATCTCTGTGGAAGTGATCAGATGAAGCCCATTAATTTAGTATGGTGCTGCCCCATTGATGCAAGCAGAGTGAAATATTTGCTGCAGTGCTCACATGAAATGTGGTAAGATGTAGCCCACTAATTTAGTATTGTGCTGTCCCATTGATGCAGGCAGTGAAATATTGACAGCATTGCTCAAATGAAATATTTATTTATTTTTTATGGGTCCTGTAGATCAAATATTTTGTAGGGCAAAGGACATGATATTGGTGAAGTTAATTTGGAAGTTATGTGAAGATTGTGTATGGTGTATGGTGGGATGATGCTAGTGCTATGTAAGTCACATAGCAGAACACATATTTACATGAAATATAAAAAAGATATTAAGAGATGACAGTGATAATATATTATACATATAGAATGCATATGAGATACAGACAACATAAATAACATATGATAGATTTTCTTACTGAGAAGGGATACCTATAAGCAAGTGAATAAAGAGCTTACTAAAAGTAATCAAAATTTTGTTTGAAGAAATTCATCTGTAGAGTAAAAACAGTTATTTGATTTATTATTGGTCCTGTAGATCCTAGAAGTTGTACAGCAAAGCACATCATGATATAGGACAAGTTAATTTGAAAAATTATGTTAAGATGGTATTTGATGAGAGATGGCAGTAGTGGTACATAACCCACATAGCAGAAAACACACAGGATATGTAGACAAAATATAAAAAAAGGTGGTTTGTGATGAGAGATGGTGATGGTGCATACTGCACATAACAGAATACATACAAGAGATACAGACCAAGTATGAGTAACAAACAATAGTGAAATTACCTTATATAAGTAGAAATACCTAAAAGTAAATATACAGCTTATTACAAGTAATGAAAATATTGTGGTACATAGTTCACATAGCAGAATACATGTGAGGTACAGACAGAATATAGATAAGATACAATATTTAAATTATCTTACTAAGTAGAAACACCTACAACTGAATAAACAGCTTATTGTGAGTAATCAAAATTTTGTTTCAAGAAATTCATGTATGGAACAGAAACAGTGATTCAGTAGCAATTCCTTTAATTTAGTTCTCATTAGTTTTTGGGTTTTTGCTTGTTTTTATATCTGTTGGGAGATTGTTGTATATCTTAATGCCCATACATTTAACCCCAGTTGCATATAGTTTTGTGTTGTGGGCTATAATTTGTAATGGTGTTTTGTTTCTGGTGTTGTGTGTGACAGTCTGCATTTCTCTTGAGGGTGTCAAAGTGCTGTACTTGTAAAACAAGCTAGTTACAATATATAGAGGCATGGCAATGGCAGGATTTTTAGCTGTTGAAATAGTGGTTTACAGTGTTCAGTTTGTTTTCTGCATTTCATTATTCTTACTATTTGTTTTTGTAACTTTTTAAGTTTCCTCAGAAGATTAGGCCATAGGTGAAGACAGACTCAAACAAGGTATGGTACACAAGCCTCAAGGTATCTACACTGACTGTGTCTTTTAATGATTATAATAAGTAGCAGGTTTTACAAAGATTTTGACTGCCTCAATATGTGGTTTCCAATTTAGTGTGGTACTGATGGCAAGTCAAAGAAATTTGGTGTCCTGCCTGTATGTAATGTCATCTTTGCTGATAATTATAACTGCATTGAAGGGGGTTAGATTTTGTCTAGTGTGGAAGGTCATACTTACAGTTGTTTTAGTATTTTTGAGTAGTCTGTTTGCTTCAAACCATGATTGTAGATTAGCAATTTCCATTAATTGCACCTTACAGTGTGTCACCTCTACTGGTTATTGGGATATTTGTGTTGTCTGCATGCAGAAAGGAGCTGGTGTTTGGTATTTTTAGTAGTAAGTCCTTTGTAATTGTCTGTTGGGTTCTGGTTGTGTATTTTAATGGCCATAAGATAAGCCCAATTAGTATATGATTTTGTGTTGTGAGCTGTGATGTGTAATTGGGTTTTGTTTCTTGTCATGTGTGTTGTGCATGTCTGTGGAGGGACTGAAAGTGCTGTACTGTGAAGCATGTTAGTTCTGTTAGAGGAATGGGAGTGACAGGATTTTTAACTGTTAAAACAGTGGTTTAGTGTCTACTTCTGTATATTTCATTAGTTTTGTAAGTTGCTTTTGTAACTTGAAATTATGGGTGGTTCAGAGCATGTTTTTGCAGGAGATATGGCCATAGTTCAAGACACTGAAACAGGACATGGTAGACCAACTTCAAGGCAGGTATACTGGCTGTATCTTTTAATAATTTAAATAAATAAGAAGTAATGAAGCTTTTGTGCAAGTGTTTCAATGTGTAGGTAGTGTTACTGATGGCAAGTGCAAGAAATTTGGTGTATTGCCTGTTTGTTATGTCACCTTTGCTAATAACTATAACTGCATTGAAGAGGGAAAGATTTTTTGCAGTGTAAAAGTTAATACTTTCAGTATTTATGAGTAGTCCATTTGCTTTAGTCAAAGATTATAATTAACAAGTATTTTTGTTGATTGACTCTTGCAATGTCACATGTACTGGTTATTGATATAATTGTATTGCTGGCATAGAGAAATGAGCTGGCATTTAATGTATTCTGGAAGATCATTTGTGGACAATATCAAAAGAACAGGGCTAAGAACAGGCTGTGGAGGAGTGCCATTTTTTTTATGTACTATATGTGACCTGTAGTGCCTGGATGGCTGTTTTTCTTCTATAAATTGATTGATTGTATTAAGTTAGCCATGGAACCAGTTGTGGGCTATAGTTGTAATCCTACACTTTGGTAGTTTCATGAGAAGCAGGTTGTGGTTCACCATGTCAAATATCTTGGAGTGATTAGGAAATATGCAAAGAGGAGGTTGTGTATGGTAAGTGAAAGTTGAACACTTTCCTAGAAATGCATAGAAAGTATGTCTGGTGAAGAGGTTGTCATGAAATCTGTATTAAGTTGTGATAATGTTAGAATAGAAAAAGAAATTCAAATTGAATTGCCTTATAGTATTGAAATATTTTTGTCACATAGTATAGCTATTGTCCCATAGTTTGATGTCTGTAAGCTATACCTTTTTGTAGAGAGGTGTAATACCAATGTTTAGTTGGTTTTGAAATGTTTCCTCTAGAAAAAAGGTATTTATATTTGATGGGGGTCCACAGGTATAATTTGAACACTTATGATGTAAGAAGCAGTGTGTTTTGCACTGCAAGATAAATATTTGTAAGTTGTTTCAATATATTCAATTTTGTGGGTGTTGTAAGAGATTGCAGAAAGTTCAAATGAGTATTGTTTTTAGAAGAGTATAGTGTAGGGACACTTAGTTGGCATATTTGTGGAAATTTCTGAAAAACATCTGTTAGATGTATTGGCACTTTTATGGATTTGTCTGTTTTATTCTTCTATATTTAGTGTGATTTTTTTTTTATCCTCTATCCTTAACCTTGTACCAGTCTGTTCATTTAGTAGGTCTGAGATGGTCATACATTTCTTGGAAGAGGATGTAATTGTTTTATCATTAATACCTTTTTAGCACATTTGATAACTTGAGTAGATGGTTCTGTAATTTTTATAGTGTATCTTGAACTCTTTTTGGGTTACCCATTGCCCAGTTCACCAAGTCTGTCTGGTGGGCTGAGTGTTTCTGATGAAGTTTTAATACCATTTGTAATCAGTGACTAACACTAAGAAATTGTTTTGTTCTTGGGGAGATTGCAATTCAAGTAATATTAGAATATTTGTAGAAAAGTGATATTTTTCATTTGTAGTTTAAGTAATGTTGCCAATCCTTTAAGAGCAAAGTTGTTTACATTGTCACTATAATGTGGACATGTAACACTCTTTTTGTTCTGTAAAGACTATGTTGAGTGGTGGATTAAACTGTATAGTTAGTGTGCTGTGATATGAAAAACAAATGTATAATTATGACAGTGCAGTGTTTGTAGCAATTACATGTAAAAAAGATGTTCAATCACATTGGACATTGAACTTTCATATTTAAGCTGAATGACACTGTTGAATGTAGTAATTGTGACCTTTAAGCACATGCAAGTAAATGAATGTTTAGAAGACCACATTGTTGTAGTGGTTGAGGTATTGTGATGTTTTGTATAGCAATAGTGTAAAGTTCATGAGGGAGAAAAGCTAACAGTAGGTGGTATATATACATATGCGCACATTATATAGATGTATATGTTGAGAAGTAATGATTTTAAACAATGTTTAGAAATACCCAGTTTGTGCATCTGTAACAAAGCATTGTATCAGTTTTAAGAATGTAAAGTTTATGTACTTTATTTCTCAATCCTTGTATGTTGTGATCAGTACAACTACATTAATGTTGACACATTCTTGTATGTGAGGAAGATATGTCTCTCTTGTGTCCTTCTGTGAAAGAGATGCCTTAAGCATAAAAATGTGTTAAAACATGACATGTTATTTTTCTTGATTATAATCTTGGACATATTTTCATGGTTCAATCTGTAATCCTAGAAGAGCTGTCACTGTACAATGATCAATTTTGTGAAGCGTGACTATGTTATCTTCTAGAATTTTGTTGTTGAGCTATTTGAATATTGGCTTTCAAATTTTGAATGGGTAATAAATCAGTGCCAGTTTTTTGATTTTGTAGGTAAAGTTCCTGTATTGGCTTCTTCATTAATTAGAAGAGAAGTTTTTGATGCAGCTGTTCTTGAAACAGTTTGATGAGTCACAGGTCCTTTCATTGATTGGTTGTGTGGTTTTTTCATGTAGTTTTGAGGTTGCTGTTAATAATGGTAGCAATTACATGTTTCCTTTTGTCTTTTGTATTCCATGGTGACTAAAGTAGCTTCTTTCTTTGTAGTGAATGTCTAATAACTTACACATTTTGAATGCTTTACAGATGTTTTGAAATGGTTTGCGAATGTAATGTCAGTATCCACATATAAACTAGTAATTGTTTGTATGTAATAGTTTTTTTGCAAAATTATTTTGAGTGTTTGGTGGAATGATTGTAGAGCAATTTTGGATTTGTTATACATCATTAGCTCCATCAATAATTTAACATTTGTGTGTGGGTTGGGATGTATTTTCTGGGGGGTAGCCCTGGCTTTGCCACTGCAAATAAATGTGGTTGTTGATGTGCAAGAATAGTGGCCAAATCTTGCTAGTGGGTATGAGAGGAAATGGAAGTTCTTGGCTGTTACCTCTTCTCCTAGTAATGTTCCTTTTTGGTTGTAAATTCAGTTACATCAACAATTTTTGAAATGCCTTTTGATTTGCTCTATATACTGTTCTTCTGTTTTGAAGCTTTTTGGTGGGGGTATATCACTAAAAGTACTTGGCATGTTTGTGATTTCTTACCTCTTTTGTGTATGTTTGTTGTGTGCAAGGAGTTGAAATGTTTTTAGTAATTACAGCAAATAGTGAAGCATGGTGTGTAATGGAAATTGTTTTTGTACAGGTGTTGAACATAGTACCTTGTTTTTTATACATGAAGAATTTGTTGACACAGTAAAGAGAAATTTGACAACTTATGTATTGTAAATTGCTTAAAAGTTGCTTTAGTACTGAAAACTGTAGTATTGTTTTTGTAGTTTATGCCATCAGTGTGATGTGTGTGAATGAGGTTTTGGCAGTTGATGACATGTGAAGGAGTGGTTTGTCTTGTTGGTGTTAGGAAAAAATGTGATTTTGACCATGTTATTTGACAGCAGAGATAACCTTAATAGATAAAAAATGTGTAAGGAGATAAGTAGGTGAGATGAGGAATGACCTCATTATTTGTGAATGACTGAAGAAAGAAAAATGAAGTACTGTTTAAAAATAGTTTCTGTAGAATGTTATGTACCAGACAAAAAGTGCATGATGGTTTTGGGATAAACATGAAATTTGAATGTCCAGAGAAGTGAGTAGGCTTTACTGAATTGTTTGTGAGGCATCTTTGTAAGTTAGAAATTGTTAACAAAGTGTGTTGAAATAAACTGGTGCACCTTTGTTTTGGGTGGTAACTGTGGAACTGTGTGTATCTTGAATTGTTAAAGGTAAAATCAAATGTGGCTGTGTGTGACTTAAGTATGGTGAGACTGTGTCCAGTTTGTGTTCTGAAAAGTGTGAATTTTGTAAGGAAATGGAAAGGAGAAATGAATGTAAAATGCATATTTAAGTTTATTTTGGGAACATGTAGTGGATGATAGTTGAATGTTAGTCTTTCATAACATGTGATATGGACTTTGAAATGAGGGCTGTGTATTGTTTCTGAAAGTGTTTTGTGTATTTATATTTATTGTTAAATCATGGTAAGAAGTAATGAGACAATGTTGGAGTAATTTTTGTTCAGTAAATTGTTTTGTGCATTGTCTCTAAACTGTAATAGAAACGTTTGTGGCCTGAATTATGAAAGAAATGGTATTCAGTGCTAAAGGCCTGCAATTATAAGGTTGCTGTTGGTGTCATAACAGTGATTGATAATTAAATTTATAATTGGTGGTGAGTGAGTAGGTATTGTGTTATTGTTGGTGTTAGTGAGAGATCTGAAAGATTAGGAAGTAATGGCAATTAATGAAGTTGTAAAAGTTCCTGCTTGTTGATGTGTGAAATGAGTATTATGAGCAGAAATATCTTAAATGATATTTTGGTTGAGGTTGTGGGTGAAGAAAAAGGTGGAATGTGATGAAGCTGATGTTTTAAGTGTGGGAAATATGAAGTGTTTGTGGAAGAATGTATTAATGTTGTAAAGTAAACAGTAGGTGTTTGGTGAAATGAGAAAGATTGTGTAGACGTCAATGGCTGTTTTGTGGAAGGCTTATTTATTTAAGGTGTATTCAGTGTAGTGTAATGAAGTTTTAGATGTTGGTGTTGTAGAATGAGTGAAGAAGTTGGAAGTAGTAGTTATTGAAAGAAATGGGTACAAAATGTTAATGTAATTTTGTCTTGTTTGGTAGTGGATAAATAAGAATTAGTATTAAGTTGTTAGATGTTACACTTGCAGTGTAATGTTGAATGATGTAAGTTATATGTGTATATGTATGGATATTAGAAAATCAGTGTATGAAGAAACCATATGATTATGGGATATTTGAAAATATGTAAGGTTGTAAAGAAAATTAGACCTAGTAATTTCATTAAGGTTTGTATAAGAGTGATCTATAGATTGGGTTTTGCTTTATGTGGGAAGTAATCAATGTATTATCTTTGTACAATTTAAGATGTTCTTTGCATATGAGATTGGATGTTTGATTCATGCCTGAGCATTAGTATGAAAAGGAATGCTACATGTAGTGTGAGCATGAATTATAATGTTGAAAGTGGTGTTTAATAAACTGTGTGTGTGTGTGTGTGTGTGTGTGTGTGTGTGTGGTGTGTGTGTGTGTGTGTGTGTGTGTGTGTGTGTGAAATGTACTAGATGGTGTGAAGTCAGTAAAATTGTTGGTTGTAAATGATTGTATTTATGTATGTAGTATTGTAGTTGTGGTGATTGATGGTTTTAGGTTGAAAAGGTTGTTATTGGGTCAACTGTGATAAGTTGAATTTGATGTAATTTTTTGTGTATAAACTTAAATTTATATTGATGTCTGCATAAAATTGGAAGTGTTTGTAGTGGTCTTAAATGTAAGTTGTGTATTGTGTGGAGGAAAGTAAGACTGTCATGTATGTAAATAGTATGTGTGGTATATGAAACATATGTGATGAATGTTTCAAATGTAAATGTAACCTGTATATGTTAATATGAAATACTGACAGAGGTATGTGTATTTAACATTTAGTAAGTGGAATTTTACTGGTGAGATATGCAGTTCTTCTTGAAATGAAATGTATGTAAATACCAAATAATGTTACGTGAAAGTGAAAATGTATATTTTGCCTGTATGAAAGTATTTCTGCAATAGTAGTGACTAGGTTGTTGAATGCTAGTGAATGAGGAAAATTATTTTTTGCTGTACACTGTAGTTGTAAAAGGATGTTAACAAAGTGAATGGTTTTAATATGCCGTTAAGTTGTGTAAGGAACTGTAAGGTATTTTGCAATGATTAGTTTATAGGTATTGGTGATTTGAATTGAGTGGAAGTCAGTGGCAAGGGTTGTGGTATTTAGTGGATGAGGCTTAAAGCTAAAAAATATTGTGAATGAAATGTGAAATTGTTGTCTTTTGAGTGTACCTGTGGATGCATATATGATGGTGTTCATGCTAAATATGTTGTAACATGTGAAGAATCATGGACTGTAATTAGCATTGGTATGAATGCTGTTGATATGTTTTTCTATGTGCTGTAATGTAAGAATCTAAAAAATAGAAATTATGTGAATATTGTCCTTTTAGTGGAAAAGTGGGGTACAGTGAAAGTATGGAGGTGTAGTGATAATCTAGTACTAGTTGAGGGTGTTGTGTTGTAACTGTAGAGGTTTGTTGAAGTGTGTGTTGAACACAAGTTGCAGTATTTATCTGAAGCCTGTTGCAGTGACTTCTGCTGATCATGTGTTATCATATTTATGAGTGAAGTTTGTGTTGTGTATTTAATCATGTGTGTGCTCTAGTAGTTTTGATTTATGTAAATGTGTATTGGTTGGAATGCTTCTGTATTAATGCTTTGTATTTATGTTATTCTCTCTTTCTTTATATGGTTGGTTGTTGGCAGCTCTTCCATTGAAGATGTGAAATTTTATACAAATGTAGTGTGATGTTGGTCAATATGGCGGCAAGTGTACACGTAACTTTAAACCGCTCTGCAGTTTTTGAGGACTTAATTTCAATCAAGTGTATTGTTTGTGACGAAACAGTGCTAAATGGAGTTAGAATATGCGTGTTTAAACATAAATGGTGCCATTCACGCTGTTATGCTCAATAAGATTTACAAATACAGTGTAAATGTGACATAGAGTGTAACGGCCGCGAGATCGCAAGTGAAAAGTGCTACGCGGGAATAGAAGACAGCGTGCATGACGAACTTCAAAAAGAACTTGACATTATAAAAAAATATATAAAAACAATGGAAAATTTGGTACTAACCATACGGGAACTGTCTGAATCGTCAAGGCAACAAGATCTCATTAATGCTAGCCATAAAATTCGTAGGTATGCACAACCAAATGTACAAAGTGTAAACAGTACGACTGTAACTAGAAATATGAACGAACTGATCACTCTAAAAGACACAAGTGAATTAAACGCAAGAAAAGAAAGTGTTTATAGTGCATCTATGGATAAAAATGTGAACAAACTATCCACACAAAAATATACAAGTGGATTAAACAGAGAAAAACACAAGGTAAATATTCGTAAGGAAAAAAAGTAAACAACCACGTTATGCATAAGCAAGGATACAAGCAACAGACATATATTTTTGCAGATAGTCATGGGAGAGGAGTTACGGAAATTATGAGAAGAAATCACCCAGACCGTAATGTAACAGGCATCATCAAACCAGGTGCGCCGTTACGCGAAATTCTGAAAAACAGTGACAACATATTAACGACAGGTAACAGCTGCATCATAATAGGAGGCGCAAATGATGTTTACTGTAGTGAAACTTGGCGTGCAACGAGAATACTAAAGGAAACAATCAAAAGGATGCCTCGAGTGCATTTCTACATTGTTAGTATCCCCAGGAGGCACGATCTGATGGAAAACTCGTGCGTAAACATCGAGATTGTTACAGCAAACAGGCTATTTGAGAAAATATGTAGAGATTTCCAGAATACGACTTTCGTAGAGATAAACAGTGTTGAAAGAGAGCACTTCACAAGACATGGTCTCCACATGAATGTAAAAGGGAAAAAGATTATTAGTGCTGAAATACTTAAATTTATTAATTAGTCATCTGTAATGGAAGTGTCTCCAATCCCAATTCCGCCAAAACAAGAGTTGTCTGTAACAGTGGAACCATCATTATCTGCAGTAGAGCTACAACAAACACCAGTAGCAGCAGAAAAGGCTCAGATATTCTCAGCAGCAGTGTCAGATAAACCAATAGCAGCAGAATCACCACAATCATCAGCAGAGCTGTCGTCAACAGCAACAGCATCCAGAACAGCAGACCCCATAATACTACCTCAAGGCAATGAAAATGCATGTGAGGAAAACATACAAAGGTCATTAGCCGCAGCAGCTAACAAAGAAGGGCAGTCACCAAGTCGGGGAGCACAGGAGCCACCAGCAACAGCAACCACACAGAAGAGGTGCCTGAGGCCTGGGAGATCAACAGCAACAGCAGCTTCCAATCAAGACAGATGCCTGAGAACTAGGAGACCTGCTACACTAAGTGAGGATTTTTTATGGTACTGAGTAAGCAGAAAGAGAACATGGAAAAAGATGTAAGTAAAACTGTCCATCTTAAATACCAGTGTGACAATAGTGAGAGGAATAAACACCGGACAAAGATACGATACAGGTTTAATGACACAAACTGCAAAAATCACTGCATAGTACCAGAAGCAAAGGGAGCAAGTGAAGTGCTTAGTATATTACAGGAAGGGGAACTATTACATTTAAAGCCAACTGTTAGAATACTTCACCAAAATGTTCAATACATAAACAATAAATCAGAGGAACTAGAGGTAATATTACAGGAGTATAGGCCAAACATTCTAGTAGTTACAGAACATGGGCTCAAAGAAAATCACATAGGAATGTACAACTTGAAGAATTATGTGAAAGTAGCCAGTTTTTGCAGAACTTCCTATAAAGGTGGTGGGGTTGCCATTTTTTCTAACTATAAATCAACTAAAGCCATAAATATAACAAAATATGCTATAGAATTGAGCTTTGAAGCTACAGCACTGGAAACTAAAATTGCTAGGAATTTATGTTGTGTATTAGGTTTGTATCGATCACCAAATAGTATAATTAAAACCTTTGAACAGCTGGAAGATATAATCCAACACCTCTCAAAAACATATGCTTATTTGATCATTATAGGAGATCTGAACATAGACACGAGTAAAAATACAGACAATACTAAGATCCTACTGGACTCATTGTGCATATACAATCTAAAAATAAAAATAGATAAACCAACCAGAGTAACAAAGCATAGTGAAACTATTATTGATCATGTAATAACAAATATTCCTACATGCTATTGTGACACACAGGTAATAAACTCCACATTAGCAGACCATTTTGCAATCTGATAGACATAAAGACTAGTGATTCAGTGCAGAAGATATGGGAGATGAGAAGACAGAACTACCCACATAACATAAATCTGCTAAAAAAGATGTTAGAGGCAGAAAACTGGGAAACAATATATGCAGCTAAAGATGCAAACAAACACCAAATGGAACCAGTTTTATTCTTTATTCAATTATTATTATGATGTTACATGTCCTGTTAGTAAAAGGCTTGTCAAACAGCAACAAAAAAAGAAAAGCTGGGTGACTGGAGAAGTAATCCATGCCAGAAATAATCTGAGAGTGTATTATGACCTCTCCAAACAAAAAAATAATGAGGCCTACAACACACTGTATAAAATAAAAAAGAAAGAGTACTGTAGTTTTATCAGAGAAACTAAAGAATCATTCATCAGGATGTCTATAGATAAGGGAAAGAACTACTCAAAAGGTTTATGGTAGTTCATTAATGGAGAGAGAGGAAAAGTAACAAATCGGGCAGAGGACATCTGCCCACTGATGAGTGGGAAAAGCAACGCAAACCCTCTAGAAGTAGCCAATACTTTTAACAGATATTGTATTACTGTAGCAGGCGAACTAATAAATCAAAATAAAACAAATGCAGTAAGTAAATTGTTAAACCCCCCACATACAAATCATACTATGGTTTTCATACCTACAACAGATACAGAAGTGTCAAACCTAATAAAACAACTTAAAATTAAAAATTCTTCTGACTTGGATGGTGTCACATCACATCTCATAAAGGAATGCAGAGAATGTATATTAAAACCATTGACACACATGCTGAATGCTGTGATAGAAGAAGGTATATTTCCAGATTCACTGAAAGTAAGTAAAGTGAAGCCAATATTTAAGAAAGGGAAGAGGGATGAATTAGGAAATTACAGGCCAATATCATTGATCTCAACATTTGCTAAAATCTATGAAATGATAATAAAGAATAGAATTGTAAGTTTTATAACAAAGTACAGTATGCTGCATTCATCACAACATGGTTTCAGAGAAGGGAAGTCAACAAAAACAGCATCAACAGATATAATTGAGCACATTCGTAATTTACTTGACAGGCAACAAAAGACTTGTGGGATTTTTATGGACCTATCTAAGGCATTTGATTGTGTGAACCACTCAAAATTAATGATGAAATTATATCAGTATGGAATTAGAGGAAAATGCTATGACATACTTAAATCATACATTACAAATAGGAAACAATGCACAGAAATCAGACATACTAGTGGGGGAAATATAACAAACTACATATCAGAATTACAAACAGTTAAACACGGTGTGCCGCAAGGGTCTGTGCTTGGGCCAATACTATTTATACTCTATGTAAATGACTTCCCTAGCTATATAAATCAGAAACTTATAATGTATGCTGATGACACAACAATCATTTGCACAGCTGACACAAAGGAGGAGCTTGAGAAGGAAGCTCTCCTGACTATTGAAAATACAAATAAATATTTAACACAAAACAACCTGTTTATGAGTCAGTCTAAAACTATGAATGTAGTATTTCAGACCAAGCATAGTGAAAATTATAATATAAAAGTTAATATAACTGGAAATACTATTAAAGAAGTAACCAGCACAAATTTTCTAGGAACTATAATAGACAAACATTTGGCATGGGGGGAGCACATAGATGCACTGTGTAAAAAGATAAACAAACAGATCTTCTTCATGCATAAAACAGCTAAGACTGTGGATGATAAAGTCCTCAGATCAATGTCTTATGGGCTTGTCTTCCCACATTTGTCTTATTCAGTTCATATATGGGGAAGTGCACAAGCTGGCTACCTAAAAAGAATATTCACAATTCAGAAAATGGCAGTGAGATGCATTGCAAAAATACCACCAAGACAGACCTGTAGGCAAGCTTTTGTACACTATAATATTATGACAGTATATTCACTGTATATATACCAAAGCATAATGGTGGTAAGGTCAAGTGATAAACACCTTCTAAATAACGATGTACACAAACATGGTACAAGAGGAAATGAAAATTACTACATGATAAACAGAAATCTAAAACTGTCGATGACTGCCCCAGAAGAAGCAGGCAAAAGGTTTTTTTAATAAACTCCCCAAAATCATTAAAAAAAGAAACAGATCTAAAATGTTTTAAAAATCATTTGAAACTATATCTCACAGAGAAATGTATATACAGTTTGAGTGAATACTAAGATGGTGTTTAAATATATCATTACTGAAATGTACCTGTAAAAATTATCATTTCTGTATGTTTTTTTGATTTGTGTGTACGTATAATGTGAAACATGTAAAACCTTTGTATAATTATGGACTATTTCTGCTTAATCATTTGTTTCATTTATATATATATTGAAATCAAGTTTGATGTTAATAGCCTATTGTATGACACACCCAATACTCTCAGCTGGAGTCAATGGGCAAAGAATAAATAAGTAAATAAACATACAGTACTAACTGTACATAGAAATTACAGCATGATACACAAATGTATCTTGGATAAAATCATTTAGATTATTGACTGACCCTGGCAATATGCAATCAATCATTTAATATTGGCACAGAATGAAATGCCATGAATAAAAATGCACCACAGAAATAAATTAAAACTTTATGTACAAAAATACATAATTACATCAAGCCCTTCAGGAGAAATCCTGCTTCAACCATGATGACAGTGAATGACCACTCTTACATTACAATGAATGACAGAAAGAAATCTGGAAGAGTTGATAGTACACGTTTGTTTTCTCCTTCAGAAGTTTCCGTTACTTTACAACAGAACAAACAACAAGGAACAGTAAGGCCATTGGAAACAAATGTTGGAGAAGAATTTTGTGATGTACAAACAAGAACGTGCCTGTGTAACTTATAAACTAATATGGATTCCACACTTTTCAATGGGCTACGTACTACCCTAAGATTTGGTGGAGATCAGATAACACAATGCTAGAAATGCTCTCTTTCAAATTCCATCTCTAATCATCATAGTGTTGACAGGACATAAAATAGCAATCCTCCTTTCTTCCTTGTTTACAGTTATGTCTTCTGACTGATTTGATACAGCTGCACATAAATTCCCTCTTGTGCCAACCTCTTCATTTCAAAGTAGCACTTACACTCATGTGCTCAAATTATCTGCTGTGCGTATTTGAGTTAAACCTGCAGTTAATGGTAGTATGTCAAAAAAGTGGTTTTAAATGCAAACTGTGTGGCCAGAAGATTAATTATGGAAAGAATCTCAGGCAATATGTCTGAAAAGCGCAACAGCAGCTGCCATTATCATTAATGTGCCTTCAGCTTCATGCCAATGCTATAAGTCACATGAGAATTTTTCTCTTAAAAATAACTTGTTTCACCACCAACAGAATATTTATGGTTTGTGGGAACAGGCGTTGTTCTTTAAGTCTCCATCATACACATTAGAAAGTAATTCTTAATGGAGTTGGAGACATTTACAAACTGCTTGTAGAATCCACAAGAATTCCAGATCTTTACAATTCTTAACTGAAAATGAGGTTTTACAGTAGGGTCAAAACTGAATATACAACACAATCAATCAATCAAAGTTTCTTAATATACATGAGTCTACTAGCTCTACACATTATTACAGCTGCCATCAGTCAGGAACCTTTAACTCCAAATGTAAAGACACAAGACATCTTAATTTGCAGGCAGCAACAAAATGAATGGAAAGTGCCCTGCACAGATGAAATTGTACACAAAGGTGGGACATACCAAGTAGATTTTGTGTCAACCCACAATGGTCATAAGCAAGAGTTAAGCCACCAACCATTGAGTAAACCTTAGCTATAGGCACTGTAATAGGAATTCCATTTGACAAAGCTCTGGACAATGTTCAAACAAGTTTGCAGGATTCAAACTTGCTGAGAATCTAATTGACAACCAAGGAGGACTTATAATACATTGCAACAAGACATATCCTCCAAATCATTTGGGCATCAAAATGATACAATCAGTGTTAGTGCTTGGGTAAAAGAAATAACAAAATTGTGATTGTGTGTGTGTGTGTGTGACAAATGCACATAGTGAAATATTATCAAATAGCTATGGAACTCATGGGCCTAGCAGGTGTGACTTTGAATTTGTACACTATTAGAACAGGATGATCTTTTGCAAGGGTTTCCAGGTGCTTTCCTAATTTCACACAGGAAGCGATGGCTCTTGATCTTCCACCATAACAGAGTCCATCAACATGAGGTAGCAAATATGAGGCAGCCAAGGAGGTCGAAACGTGGGTTCTACTATGCCAAGACTGCTTGGTAGCTACAACAGTAAAACACAATTAGTAACAGCACAAAATAAGAAAGTATTTATTACTTAACTTTCTTGTACTCCATGATCTGTTGGTTGACAACTACAAAAGATGCCACTAGACGATGCGTCTGTAGAATGACATAATTTGCAAGTCACAAATCTTGCAGTGACAAATTAATCTCTCGTAATTTTGAATGAATGTCGAATCCTGTGAATTTGAAGACTAACTTGGCATTGGACTACAAAGACTTGATGGCAGCAATGACTGAGCTGCAGACAATGACTGACTAACATCAGCACTGGCTGACCACTGAGTGCAGCCACGAACTGTAGACTGGCACAACAGCACTAGATTCCTCCTACACATGAAGTGACCTAATGGCGCCTCACGGCACACATAAGTACTGCGACTGGCTGTGTACTCTTTGTCTAGCACAGCCATTCCTTTGTTCTGTTTATCAAGAGAATCACATCTGGTGGATCCATCTCTCAGGTGGTGGTGTGGTCGTATGACTGACATCACACCCCTCCCTCCAAAAACGACACACCACCATCAAATACTGTGTGTTATGATGACAATGACAATGATGGGGGGAAGGTGTGGGTGAGACCGTTAGTGATGGGACCGGGGGGGTGCTCTGGTCCTTGACTCTGGCTCCAGCCCTCCTCCCAGGTGTTGCTCTGTGCTCCACACATAAACAAGGGAAAGTGTGCGGAAGAAGACAATAGTCCACTCACAACCACAGTGTTCACAACAGGTAGGTGCACCATTGGGCTGTCCACAGACGGCAGTTAATTCATCACACTCAATGGGGTAATGACCTCAGGAGAGGGAAACGTGGGCAGTGTCAGCGGCTCCAGCTCTGGCGGCCCAACGACTGGTGGTGGCACGTCGGTTGGTACCCATCTATGGTTTCTAGGTTGGCAGACCCAGCACAGTGAGATGCGTCATGTGAGGGCTGATGTCGTCCAGCCATCTGTGAAGCAGCAAACATACAAGCAGCGGCAGAAGAAGGCCCAGGACAAGGGTGCATCTAAGACAAATGACATTTGAAGTGATGGCCTTGAGGGTCCCAAAGAAGGAACATGACAGACCCCAACAGCCAGATGATACAACCTTTGCCCCAACACCGTGAACCACAGTAGTTTCTAAATAAGACAATGTCACCTGCGTGGAAACGAGGCTGCGCAGGAAGTGGAGGCGTAGGGTGTGAATAACACCCCAATGACCTTGATGAAGTAGCTTTAACATGTGCTGTTGAAGAACCTGTCAAATCACCACACAGGAAGTGTCTGTATCAGTTCGAAGTAAGATAACACCCCATTGAACTGAAAGATCAGTACAACGAGCTAAGTAACAATGAACAACAGGGCTGACTATCTGCTTTAAGATACAAGGCCAACCAGTACGAACATACTGAGACAAAATCTGGAGATGAGGATTGGAAGCTGTGGCTTGCGCAATCCTTCCGTGACCCAGCAGAAACTGTTCGAGGGCATTGGAATCCTGAACATTGATATAGCAACAGGAAGCTTCAAACAAATCAGAATCAGGACCCAAAGAAAGATGGGAAAGCCCGTCTGCATTGGCATGCTTTGATGTTGCCCTGTAGATTATCTCGTACCGATAATTAAACAAGAGCAGCCCAACGTTGAAGTTTCTGAGTGCTGCAGTTAGGGATAGGTGTGCCCGGATGGAATAATGACTGTAAAGGCTTGTGATCTGTAACCAAGTAAAAATTCTGTCCATAGGAGTATTGGTGGAACATCGTAACTTCATAAATAACTGCAAGAGCCTCTTTCTCAATGGTAGAGTAATTACACTGTGCCTTCGTCATGAGTTTTTAGGCAAAATCAGTCGGTCTATCTGTATTGCCAATCCTATAGGACGCAGCCACACCCAATCAAAATGAGGACGCATTTGTGGCTAAGACAACTGGTTTGGATACGTCGAATGGAATTAAGCATTGATCACTCAGCAGAGCATCTTTTAACTTGCAGAAAGCAATGTCACAATCGGAAGACCACACGAAAGGCACATTCTTTCGGCAAAGCTGATGCAAGGGAGCTGCAACTTGAGCTGTGTTTGGAATAAATTTGATGTAATATGTTATCTTGCCAAGACTGACTGAAGTTCGGACACTTTTGTGGGTGTTTTCAGCTGACTGATAGCATTGAAATGAGACTGCAATGGGTGAACACCTTGAGAGTTGATGACAGGGCCTAAGTACTCAAGTTCAGTCTTGAAAAATACAAACTTGTCCTTATTACACTTAAGGCCAGCTTGTAAAAGCACTTGAAACAGGGCACGAAGATTAGACAAATGTTCTTTGGTGGTACGACCCAACACCACGATATCGTCAAGATAGTTGGTACAACACAGCACTGTAGCTGTAAGCTGTTCAAGGTATTGTTGAAATATTGCAGGAAAAGATGCACTACCAAATGGTAACCACAAAAATTTAAACAAACCCATGTGCGAATTAAGCACTAATACCTGTTGGGACACTTCATCCAACGGAAGTTGCAGGTAGGCATTGTGTAAGTCAATTTTGGGAAAATAGCAACGAGTACCTAACTTGTCCAGAAGTTCTTCCAGTCATGGCAATGGGTAAGTGTCTATCACAGTCTGTGGATTTACTGTTGCCTTGAAATCTGCACAGAAATTCAATCTCCATGTCAGCTTCTTCACAACAACTAACGGCATGCCAAAGTTTTAACTCATCTGCCTACTTGGTCACACAGTGTGTACGGCACATTGCAGGCATGGAAAAAGTGTGGTTGAGCATAAATGATGCATACAAAGGCACTTTCAAAAAGTCACAGTCAAAACAAAAGGCACAGGAACAGAACCCAAGCATGAATAAACTGGAAATGTTCAGAAAATATTTGTGGCACACACAAAAACATTGGCTGGGAAATCTTGGCATATGTAATATGGCTTGATTCCATAGAATAGGAAACACCTCAAACCCATAGGAGAAGGACCAGCTTCAGAGCCAGGCTCATCACCATTTGATGGCTCTAGATCTTCCATCACAACCGAGTCCATCAACATGAGGTAGCCAAGGAGGTCAAAACGTGGGTTCTACTACGCCAAGACTGCTTGGTAGCTACAACAGGAAAACGCAATTAATTAGCAGGAGTACAAACTAAGAAAGTATTTATTACTTTACTTTCTTGTAGTCCATCATCTGTTGGTTGACAATTATAGAAGACGCAACTAGATTAAGCATCTGTAGAGTGACGTAATTTACAAGTCACAGATCTTTCAATGATGAATTAATCTATTGTAATATTGAATGTCGAATACAGTGAATTTGAAGACTAACTTGGCACTGGGCTACAAAGACTCGACGGCAGCATTTACTGAGCTGCAGATGATGACTGACTAACATTTACACTGGCTGACCATTTAGTGCAGCTACGAACTGTAGACTGGCGCAACTGCACTACACTCCTGCTACACATGAAGTGGCCTAGCGGTGCCTTGTGGCAAGCATAAGTACTGCAACTGGCTGTGTACTCTTTGGCTAGCACAGCCATTCTTCTTTTCCATTTGTCTAGAGAATCGCATCCAGCAGATCAATCTCTCAGGCGGCGGTGTGGTCGTATGACTGACGACGTCACAAGAAGTATGTCAAATCGCAGGTTTGACCAATTTGCCTCAATGTGTTCACATCAGAGGTGGCAGAATTGTACAGTATTGCATTTAATAGGGCAATGCGAGATCCTAAGATGAGACTTTATTGTACCCACCATGTTGACAGAGCATGGAAAACTAATGTCAAGAGGAAAATCTGATCTGGATAAAACAAATGAGGCAAAGCAGCTCATTAAATCTGTATCACTGCTGAGAAATGTAAATATATTTGAGGAACCACTGCAGAGGGTCGGTAGTGATCCTGAAACATCTGAATTTCCTTCATACTTAAAACCCCACTATGAGGGAAATGTGCAGTTTTGTGCATACTTTCATAGAATGTATCCCAGTTTCAACACCAACATGCATGTGAAGAATGTGCATGGGAGCTCATTACTACGGTAGATGGTGGTTCAGAAGCACCATCTTCAAACTGTTACAAGGTTTACATTGTCAGATGGAACAGAGTCAACTGGGACTCATAATTAACTTGCACTGAATGCAAAGTGTACATATGTGGATTACAGTATTAGATTTGATATGTGTAAGCACATTCACACTGTTTGCCGAGATGACAGTGTGGATAAGATCCCCTGAAAAGTCTATAAATACCAAATTCATTGATTACCAATGAGAGAGAAGCAATTTTAGGCAAAGCAAGCAGAAAATCTATTTCTGCAGCACTGGAGTCACCATTATTCTCAGTTGACTGACAGAGAATGAACTGTAGTTAGCCAAAAAAGCAGTGTTGTCCCTTATGACAATTATAGGAACTGTTCAAGCTCAAAACAGTTTCTTCAGAAAACGGGTAGTAGCCAGAAAAGTAAACTTGTACCACAAAGGAAGCTCTTTTCTACCATGAAGAAAACAGCACATAACATTTCTCTGGCTGCGAACGAATCCACTTCTTGACAACTGGACCTGCAAATAAAACCAACATCAGATTAAATTTGATTAGACATTATGTTACATTAATACTTGTTCCATAGTTCATGAATACAACACATCAGAATGAACTGGAATGCATCAGTTTAATGAAAGCTTTCTTTGCATGGCATAATTCAATTTCTTTATTTTAATATATTTATAATTGTAAAACTACTAATTATCTCAATAAACTCATCTGCTGAGTAGAAGGGGTTGTCATCAAGAAATTCTTTAGTTTGTTTTTAAATGCTGGTTGGCTATCTGTCACTCCTGATATTAATTGTCAAGTGACCAAAGACTTTTGTGGCAATACAGTTCACCTCTTTCTGTGCCAAAGTTATATTTAAACCAGATTAGTGAGGATCACCATTCCTACTAATGTTGCAGCTATGAAAATTACCTTTAATTTTGAACAAGGATGGGTTATTAATAACATATTTGATACATGGAATGGTAGACTTCAGATTTTACAAATACGAATCGCTTCTGCAAGCAGTTCTAGAATATTGCTCAAGTGTGTGGGACCCACACCAAATAAAATTAACATGGTATTTTTGAAAGTATACAGAGAAGTGCAGCACAAATGGTTTAATCCCATGAGAACATGTCACAGAGATACTGAAGAAACTGAATGGGCAGACTCTTGAAGATAGACTTAAAATATCACAAGGAAGTATACTAACAAAGTTTCAAGAACCAGCTTCAAAGGATGACTCTGGGAATACACTACAACACCTTACATATAACTCACATAGGGATCATGAGGATAAGATCAGAATAATTACAGCACACAGAGGCATTCAGACACTCATTCTTCCCAAGCTACATACATGAATGGAAGAGGGAAAATCCGAAATAACTGGTACAATGGCATGTACACTCTACCATACACTTCACAGTGGTTTGCAGGACACAGATGCATATGTGGATGTAGATACATCATGAACCTGCTGCAAATATCCCTAGTTCCTTAAATAGCTGTCTGAAAGATGATCTTGCGGTAGGGTCCAGCTACTATTCTGATTACATACTTTGTGCAATGAATACTTTTTTCCTTAATCATGAGTAACCCAAAAATATGGTGTCATACAAAAGCAGTGAACGAAAATAGGCATGATGATCTAATTTACTGGTATGTTAATTGCCATTATTTGAAATAATCCTAATTACATAAGCAGCTGAACTCAGATATTTCAGAGGATCACCAATGTGTTTCTTCCAATTCTACATCTCATCAAAACACTCACCCAAAAATTCTGATCATTCTGCCTTAACTACAGACATTATTGATGATGTTACGCAGTTTACTCTGCAGAACTGTTTATTTACAATTTCCTCAGCTGCTGCTTGTTTGTTTCATGTGATTATTATACTTGGATCATCAGCAAAAAGAACTAGCTTTGCAGCTTCATGACTATAGAGTGGCAAGTCATTAATATGTACAGTATTCAGAACAATAGCATGAAATGTTTATTTTCGGCCTTCTGCATTCTTACAGTTAGGTATTAATTCAACCATTTTTGCTTGTCCCATTCATACCACAATACCTAAACTTGTCTAAAAGAATTTCATTATTTACACAATCAAAAGCCTTTGAGTGATCACAGAAAATCCCAATGAGTGATGTTTGGTCATTCAGAGCATTCAGCATCTGATCATTGAAAGTATATGTAACATTTTCTATTGATAAGCCCTTCTGGAAACTAAACTGACATGTTGTTGGTGCTATAGTTTTTGAAATAAGTGAAGCTACTCTTGAATACGTATTCTTTTCATGAATGTTGGATAAGTTGTCAGATATAAGACTAGGCAGTAGTTGTCAGCATTACACATATCCCCCTTTTTATGCAATGGTTTAACAATTGCATTTTTCTGGCTATCAGGAAAAATGCTCTGTTGCAATGACCTATTACATATGTGGCTGAGAATCCTGCTTTTCTGATGGGGACAAGCTTTTACTAACGTGTTGGAAATGCCTTCAATTCCATGTAAGTTTTTGCTTTTGACAGAGTTTATTATTTTCCTAATTTTGGAAGGAGAAGTGTGTTAAATTTCAGTTTCATCCAATTGCAGAGGTTTTACCTCTTACACATATAGCATGCCCTTTTCTAATAAACTCTGTCTCAATAGATAAATTTGTCATTTGTTGCACATTGATTTTTACAGTAATTCCTTGCAGTGTTGCTTGTCTGTTAGCTCTAGCAACTACACCCAAACACCAAACACTGGTCGTTAGGGGAAGGCTGTTGGCCACTGCATTGTCTGTGGTGTGAGTTAATGCCTGAAATTTGGTATTCTCAATATACTCTTGGCACTGTGGATCTTGGGCTATGACAGCAGACAACCAATGCCAGTGCCTTTGCTAACAGCACACCACCTGCGGGGATATCCCATGTAAAGTAGGACACACTTATGATTTTTAAAAGTTTAAAATTTAGTACTTCTTATATATTGTTTGAAAAGGCTGCACTTTTTACTGTATGGTAACAATGTTTGTTGCTCGTTATTGCTTTCCTTCCATAATTTGTAGCCATTTTTATACAACTATAAATTTTTCATGTGATGGCAGTGTGAATTATTGGAGATTCTGGACATTGGTTTCAACAAATTGGCTGCTAAGAATTAGTACAAGGGTTGGAACTCAAACAGTGGCAACTATTTACTCACAGCCGATACAAAAGAGTTACATGTTTGCACCTGTTACTGTCCTTCAAAGCAGTCACCAGCATTGTGTAGAACCCATAGCCAGAAATGTGGAAGGCATAGTATACCATTAGCAGAACCTGTTCTGTTGATGGTGCAAATGGAGTGGTCTACTGCCTGTCGAACCTCTGATACAGTTCTGAAGCAAATGCCACGAAGTGGTTCCTTCATCTTCAGAATCAAATCAGTGTCACAAGGACTCATGTCTGGGGAGTATGGTGGATGGTACAGTACCTCCCAGCCCATTGACTGAACAGAGCAGCCACAGCTTTCACTGTATGCGCCCGTGCATTGTTGTGCAAAATGATGGGTGGGTTGCACAGAAAGTGTCACTGCTTCTTTCACAAAGCTGGTCGAAGGTGATGCTCCAAAAACAAACAGTAATACTGTGCATTAACGGTCTGCCTTGGAGGAATGTAATGCATTAGGATAACACCATCACAGTTGTACACGAGAATCATCAAAACTTTCACTAAACTGGGGCTCTGATGCACTTCGTCATTTGTTGGATTAGCATTTCAGGTTTGCTTTGTCACATAGTGCTCCAGGTAAAGTCACGGCTTGAGCTGATCGTTTCTTGCCATTGTCACCATGGCGTAAAGTCACAGTTGTAGTTATTCTTGAGCTGTTCAGTGACTTGTGTGGAAATTCATCAGATGGAAAGTCTGAAAGACACAGTAATGGCAGTAGTCCACAAAATAGAGACCTTAGTTTTGAAACTAGAGACTTTGGAGCTGGTGTCTACTGTTGTGACATCAGTTGCCAATCACATGGCAGGGAGCACACAATAGTGATTAGAGAAAATAATGAGAGAAAGACAGTTCACATTCATCACTTACTCATGTCTGTCATGGAAACATATGAAGTATTCAAACAGGAACAACCTGAAGTTCAAATTGGGGATTCTAAGTTTGCGGAAGTATGGTCACCACATGTTTAATTAAGCAGCAAACTACCTCTCAATATATGTTTGTGTAAATATCACAAAAATTTCATAAATACTGTCAGCAGCCATCATAGGAAACATGATAATATTCCAGCTTATAGCAATAAATATGTATCATCCATCATATGCCAGCCACCCAGTGGCCTTTGTTAGTGGAATGAATGTAAATTGTCAAAATAGCAGAGATTTCAAAGTAGCCTGTAAAATTGATGAGCTGGAAATTGTGAATTTATCATGGTATATTTGTAAGATGGAAGAAAACATTTCTAAAATTATTAAAGTCAAAGAAGAAGGCTCTACAGCTGATATAGTTAAATACAAAATTTCCATAATCCCTCATTTTCTTATTCATTGCTGTACAAAGAGAGCTCAGTCTGCATCTTATTATCAGACAAAGCAAATGGTTCTGAGCCAATATTCTAAGGAGTTTGCATTTCTGCATATTGATTTTGCTGAAAATTACATTTCTGTTTATCAAGATGAGGTGCAAGGTGCACATTGAGCACAAGTTAGTGTTTTCACTGTGTCACTGTCACATTTGGGTTCTCATCACACAACTGTTGTTGTTTTAGACAGCTTAACCCATTCCAAGGATAGTGTGATTGCATACATTAGCAAAGTACTGTCAGCTATACCTGAAAATTTGAAAGTAGTTTCAATCTGGTCAGATGGATCTGCCTCACAATTTACAAACAGATATATTACTGCCACTGTATCTCAACTTCAATCATTCCTTAATGTGGAAATATAATGGAACTTTTTTGCTACATCCCATGGTAAAGGAGCCATAGCTGAAATTGGTGCACTTGCAAAAAGGCAAGTGTGGAATTCAGTAAAAAAGTGAAAATTACCTTATGCTCAGGCAGTTGCAAGTACCACAACTATGCAGGTTTTTCATATGTCCACTGATGAAATTCAAGGAATCAATGTGAAACTTAATCTGGCTCAAATATTTTCTTCAACATCATCAGTACGAAACATAAAAAGCATTCACTGCTTTCACTACAAGGAAGGAGTACTACAAACAAGCAATGCTGTCTCCAAAGAATTTCCCTGCTGCAGATCACGATACTGAAGCAACTAATAGAAAGTGTGAAAATTGGAGACTTGTACAAAGTGGAATATGATGAAAAATTCTTTGCTGCAGAGGTACATGCAATTTTTGAAAATTCTTACTAATCAGTGGTCACTATTGGAAATGGCATGCAAAATGTGATGAAATTCTGTTCACACAGGACAAAATTATAAAGAAAATTAATCCACCTAATGTCAACACAAGGTCATTTGACTTCTCATTGAGTTTACAGTTTATTTATGAGATACATGTCATACTCTTATAATTTTTTAAAATATTTAAAAAGTGAAATGTCAATGTTAAGTTTATCTTATTTGGTAACTAACATTTTCATTTCTCTGCTTGCAAGAAAAACTTTTTACAACAATAAGTAGCAAGTAACATGAGTCACATAACATTGAGTCACGTGTTTTTTCAATATTTTACACAGTATAAATATTTTTAAAACTCTGTAACTGCATCATTTGAATGCCAACCTAATATGCATTTCTGTGATAAAGACCAGACCCACACTCTTAATAGTTTGAGGACACTTTTGACCTGAAATCAACATTAGCAACAGGATGTCCCAAATTTATTACTTGAATCACAATATAAATTACATTCTTGTTCTTTAATTTTAATTGTCTTCCCTGCTTAAATATTAATTCCAGATCTTTGCCTGAATATTACAATATACAATGATGATTTACAAGAGAAAATATAGGTTTATAGACTGATAAAGATCAACACAATAAAACTCTGATTTCAAAATGTAACATCAGTCTCCATGGAATCTCCCTGTACTACCTCTCCTGGGCTTTGGAGCATATCAGTTGGACTGTAGATTACTGAAAAACTGTGGCCTGATCAGACAAATCCCAATTTGAGTTGGTAAGAGCTGATGGTAGTGTTCAAGTATGGTGCAGACCCCACAAGGCCATAGACCCAAGTTGTCAACAAGGCACTGTGCAAGCTGGTGCTGGCTCCCTCATGGTGTAGGCTGTGTTTAAATGGAATGGACTAGGTCCTGTGGTCCAGCTGAACCAATCATTGACTGGAAATGGTTCTATTCAGCTACTTGGAGACCATTTGCATCCATTCATGGACTTCATATTCCCAAATATGTCACATGGCCACAATTGTTCACAACTGGTTTGAAGAACATTCTGGAGAATTTGAGCAAATGATATGGCCACCCAGCTCACCCAACACAAATCCCATCAAACATTTATGGGACCTAATTGAAAGGTCAGTTCATGCACAAAACCCTACACCAACAATACTTTCACAATGGTGGACAGCTACAAAGGCAGCATGGCTCAATATTTCTGCAGGGGACTTCTAGTAACTTGTTCAGTCCACGCCATGTCAAGTTTCTGGACTACACTGGACAAAAGGTGGGCAGACATTACTTTTGTCACCTCAGTGTATTCCAAATTGCTTTGATGTTATTATCAGACATAACGCACATACTTGTGAATCTTTATTATGAATATCAGCCAGCTACACTGCTCTTTAAATGGTTTTAATTTTATAAATCACTCACAATCAGGCCACTTTGGCATATTGCCATCATCAGGTTCTCTGTAAATACATAAGTAAGTGATGGTCTTCATATAATGGTCTATAGCTATGATCAGAAAAGTTATAATACATTCACTTGGTGTTTTGACCTTACATGTAATGTCATTGCTGCCATGTCCTGTTTTTAGAATTATTAGTTCCTCTTTAGATGTATGTTGGAGACATATATCTGAGTTTACTCAGTGTTGATGTATGCAGTTTTTCTCTTCACAACTTGGATGACAGTGGATCAGCAATATTACATGTGTACTATAGTTACCATCACATATAAATGATATGTGGAAATTCAGTTGTTTTTTATTATTTTTATAGGTTTGGTTCTAATTATGTTTTTGCCAGGAATTTGTTTTAGTTTTAGTCGAGGTTTTAGGTTAATTTTTTTTTAGTTTTTTGTAATAATTTTATTATTGTCTATTATTTGTGAAGTTTTCTTGGTATTACATATTTGTTCTGTATTCTTCATGTTGCTATTGCTATTTACCATGGATATGTATTATTTAGCGTTTTTGATTTATTACTTTACCCATTTTCTTGCTTTCCAATGCGAATAAATTTTTCTGTGTACTTTTTGTGCTTTAGAGTAGTTCAATCATTCATGAAATTTTTGGGGCTACTGTATGCATGTGAATATATCTCTATTTCCCCGAGGATGTTCATGATTACTCCCTTTTGCATAATGTGGATGATTTCTAGTGCTTCATTTCAAAAGGGGAGATATCAAGGACATTAGAGGAACATTATAAAATCATTGTAATGTGGTGTATTACTGCACAGATTATTGTTACTTACTTGCTATGTTGCTCTGGTGACCTTGCAACCCACTGAAAACGGTGTGGTAGGCGCCGTTTCAGTGCATCAATCTGTATCAGTTCGTCCAAAGATTTGCTCAAATGTGACAATGTCTTTAATTGTTTTTCACAAAATTCTCACATGCTAATTGCAAGACCTGTGTGATATTTGCTACCGTTAAGAAATTCAGATTTTATTCTTGCCTGTTTGCTTTCCAACCAAAACTTTGCCAAGAATTGGCGTTCAAAATCGGCAAAAGACGTAGTATTTGTATTAATGTTTTGGTTCGCCCATGTAAGGGCTTCACCATCCAAAAAATGTTTCGCAAATTTAACTTTAGCAGCCTCTGGCATGTTAGGTTGGAAACTGTCTTTGCACTGATGCACAAAGTCAACTGGATGCAATTTCGCATCACCTGGGTAACATTTTAAACTAACATTGTTACAACTATGCACAAACATATTGTTTGAATCAAAATTGGACATTATATTATTTTGCAATTTTGAAACTTCAGAGCTGATTGTTTGCAGTTCTATTGTTACACTTTCTACTTTCTCATCAATACGAGATATCTTATTTATTTATTTAATCTTTGCCCATGGACTCCAGCTGAAAATCCAGCTGAGAGTATTGGGTGTGTCATACAATAGGCTATTAACATCAAACTTGATTTCATTATATATAAATGAAACAAATAATTAAACACAAATAATCCATAATCATACAAAGGTATCACATGTATCATGTTACATGTACACACAAATCCAAACAACATACAGAAATGATAATTTTTAAAGGTACATTTCATTAATTATATAACATATTTAAGCACCGTCTTAGTATTCACTCAAACTGTATATACATTTCTCTGTGAGATATAGTTTCAAATGATTTTTGAAACATTTTAGGTCTGTTTCTTTTTTAATGATTTTGGGGAGTTTATTAAAAAACCTTTTGCCTGCTTCTTCTGGGGCAGTCATAGACAGTTTTAGATTTCTGTTTATCAGGTAGTAATTTTCATTTCCTCTTGTACCGTGTTTGTGTATATCTTTATTTAGGAGGTGTTTATCGCTTGACCTTACCGCCATTATGCTTTGGTATATGTACAGTGAATATACTGTCATAATATTATAGTGTACAAAAGCTTGCCTACAGGTCTGTCTTGGTGGTATTTTTGCAGTGCATCTCACTGCCATTTTCTGAATTGTGAATATTCTTTTTAGGTAGCCAGCTTGTGCACTTCCCCATATATGAACTGAATAAGACAAATGTGGGAAGACAAGCCCATAAGACATTGATCTGAGGACTTTATCATCCACATTCTTAGCTGTTTTATGCATGATGAAGATCTGTTTGTTTATCTTTTTACACAGTGCATCTATGTGCTCCCCCCATGCCAAATGTTTGTCTATTATAGTTCCTAGAAAATTTGTGCTGGTTACTTCTTTAATAGTATTTCCAGTTATATTAACTTTTATATTATAATTTTCACTATGCTTGGTCTGAAATACTACATTCATAGTTTTAGACTGATTCATAAACAGGTTGTTTTGTGTTAAATATTTATTTGCATTTTCGATATTCAGGAGTGCTTCCTTCTCAAGCTCTTCCTTTGTGTCAGCTGTGCAAATGATTGTTGTGTCATCAGCACACATTATAAGTTTCTGATTCAGAAACAACTTCAGAATTTAATTTCAATCTTTCCCCTACAAACTCTTTTTCTGAAACAAAGACTTCCTGCAACATTTTTAGCTCATCTTTTCAGTTCACTAATTCATTTAAAACAACTAATTCCGTGTTTTTGACATGTTAATTAACTAATTCAATGCTTTTGTTTGTTTCTTTAAATTCAGAGATTGTGAAAGCCTCCAAACAGTCAACTTTGGTTTCTACCCTTTCTATATCACATGCAACAATTTGTGCTTTGTGATTTGTTGCACTGATTTCCTCTCTCAACAATTTCAAATTTTGGTCCAGCTTTTCTGTGACCTCTTTAATGTTGCTACCTAATTGGTTATTTTGAGTTACCAATTGTTCTAGTTTATTATTCAACAACTGAGATATCTGATCAATTAAATTCGGTTGCTGATTTGCTCCCAAAAAACCATGAAAAGGCGAACAACTACTGCTCGCGGAATTTGCTTCACTGTTTAAGTGTACATTCGGAGTTGGAGCATGAAATTGACAGCCTGACCGAGTGGTCATGCCTATTCGATTTAACTGAGTTTCGCTCATTTTGATCAAAGTGGCTAAACACTAGACAAAACGCTTTCCTGCCTATCAAGTGAAATTGTCACACGCACACAATGAAACAAAAACAGAAAATTGTAGGACACTGTCTGCGACTGAAATAAAAACAATTAAAAGGGGTACTTATCTGATTCATTCGCGATGTCATTCCAGAATATCACTTTTGCTCCTGGCGACGTCCGTAGCACAGTCTGTAACGTGCAAGATTATGGTTCCTGCCTCTTGTACATGGAATTCTTGTGAGTCTTCCTCTGCGCAGTCTTCCACTTGAACCCAGCTCCTCCACCACGTTGAGATGTTTAAATTATCCCACCTCTGCATTGCAAATGTTTTGAGTGAAATGCCCAGTCGATGCGCCATTGCTTTCATGTCAATTCTACCTACAGTGAGAGTTGTTTAGTTCTCGGGGTTTTGCAAAATTCCCGGATTCACATCTCGTCGCTGTGCAGCCCATGAAAAGGATTGCGGAAGACTCCCAAATAAATTCCAAAGCACAATGCAGTTTTAATACCAATATACTTCCAGGACTCCGGTGTCCGAGCCTGGTGAACCGCACTGGCCACATCACATGTACCCAAAGTTGACATCAAACGACACAGAGTTCACAACAATCAACAAACGAGTGAGCCTACAATGCATTTGCTCGCAGCCATAGCCAAAAAACGAGTGCCCCAAGGCGCCTGCATGACATTCTATTTATACTTTTGTTAACAATTACCTACAATGAAAATTACAATTTTATATAAAATCACAATTAAAAGTTAAACCGAATATGAGATACACATTGCTAAAAATTTACAATTTCAGTGCTAAACAAGGTGGACCTATTTTCAACTTAGTTACAAGTTAATATAACATTTTCTGACCAATTATGTTACAGGTAACAATTACATTTCTAAATTTGTTTATAACAAATCAACTAGTGCCTGAATTTTAGTGCTAACATATATCGGAGATTCAATTAACGTGCTTTATTTATATGTTCTATTTAATTTGCTGTAGTAATTTTATAATGATAGGTTTACTGGTACATCCTGACCATGTGCTCTATTTCTTTCAATTAGTTACAGCATTAATTTCACATTTATATTGTGTTTCTCACATAAGAACAATGTTAAATGCTTTTGGCACATTCAAAATACACACGGTGGCTTTTACACATATGGTTTCAGCAAAGCATCGTTTTCAAATTATATGTATACTGAAATAGTGGTTATTTTTGCATGTAACTTGGAAACAGGTCACTTTACAATTGGACAATTAGGACTGGTGTTTATCTTTAATGCTATCCGAGGGGTTCTGATAGGTAGCAATGAGATACAGTAATATTTCAAGTGCCAGGTGGGAGATGGACTACAAACCTGAACTCCAAATGGTGAAGACATCTCAACTCTTTCTCATCTGCTTTCAGAGCAGCACAAAGTGGACTGAAGTAAACACTTAATCAGAACTCACATATGTCACATTACTACCAAGTCACAATACAAGTAATGATTAACTTATTTATTCATCCAAAAAATCTTTCCATATTGTCAGACACAGAACAAACACAAAACACAACAGTAACATAACACAACACATTAAAATAGCCGGCCGGAGTGGCCAAGCGGTTCTAGGTGCTTCAGTCTGGCACCACGCGACCGCTACAATCACAGGTTCAAATCCTGCCTCGTTCCTGGATGTGTGTGATGTCCTTAGGTTAGTTAGGTTTAAGTAGTTCTAAGTTCTAGGGGACTGATGACCTCAGATGTTAAGTCCCATAGTGCTCAGATCCATTTGAACCATTTGAACATTAAAATACAGTATTATATCAGTAGATACATAAATGTCAGCTTTATCCACAAAAGAGCTTGCACTACTTGCAATACTGCACTGTCTTATTTCAGGTCTCATGTATCTCAAATGTTCTAAAACATCTGCTACTGAACTGAAGCAATGACCTAATAAGAATGCCCTCAAAGTTTTACAAAAGAGTGAATGATGATATGACTGTCACCTTATGTGCAAGGCTATTGTAAATTTGTATACCATTGTTTGTTGTGCAAGTTTTGTAGGCTGATGTCCTCACTGACTGGACAAGAAGCTTTTCCCTTTGTCTTGTATCATGCTCATTAAAATTTTCATTTATGTCTTCTAAATTTTTTCTAAGGCGTCTACAGGGAAGTTGGAGGATTGGCGACTTTTGAAAGAGGGGTTTTCAAGAATCTGTTTGACAAGCATGTTGCATTGCTCTTACAGTTATTTTCTAGTTTAGCGAAATGAGGGAACACAATTCCACACCGTACGATGCTATGGAACTAAGCAAAGTAGACCATTCAGACAGTGCTAAAAGTAGCTTCAACACAGAGTAATCATAGACTATAACATACTTTATCTAGTGTCCATTTATTTTGTTTATATGTGTATGCCACTTGAAGTTATGTGCCTAAAAACATTGTTTCCGTGGAAGATGAATTTTTGTTGGAGTTTGTCAAACTGGTGGATGCATCACCTTTGAAACAGAAATTTAGGAATGTTGTTTTTTGATGCTCACCAGTAGTTTATTCCTCTCATACCATCTGCTTAGCTGTGATGTACTTTTATTTACAGTTACTTGTAGCAGCCTTGTGGTGTTTCCTGCAATAGGATGCTTGTGTCATCTTGTGTGAAAGTGCAACTGCAAATGCAAGTAGTGTCACCAAAACTACAGAAAGTAGTCCTAAGGTTAAACAAGCTCAATTTCAGTGTATAACGAATGTTAAAATTTACGGAGATAGTCATGCACGCAATATTTCAGATTGTATGTCCAACTCGACCACAGAAAATGTGCGCATTTCATCTGTTATTAAACCTGGGGTGAAGTTTGTTGATGTAACAAGCTCTGTAAACAATGACTGCACCGATTTTACAGAAAGTGATGTCATTGTTATTATAGCAGATTCAAATGACGTTTATTGCAACGAGGCCAGTTCATTTATTAAAAAGTTGAGTGTTATGTTAATCATGTTGTCCCATACAAATGTGATCGTGTCAAATATTCCGGCGAGATTTGATCTGCCTGACTGGTCATGTGTGAACTGAGAAATCCAATCTACAAATAAAAAATTAAAACATTTCTGCTCCAAGTTAAAAAATGTGAGAAGCAGCTTCACTGTACATGGACTACATCTTAATCATCTGGGTAAGAATACTCTAGCAACAGACATCAACAGAACTATTGAGGAAACAAAAAGCGATAATTCAAATCTGCTACCTTGTACCTCAGATGTCACACACACGAAAGACGGAAGTGATAATTATATATGCCTGCAGAGCAAGCAAACGGAAATGATTCCTCACTGCAGTGTCAAGACTGCTGATTTTTTAGGATAAAAAAGTCCCCCAGTGTTCCCAATTTAGAAACTATCAATTTGTGTGATAATATTAACCTTGATAAGGATATATCCTCTCATGATTGTACTAATGTACCATTTTTACATTATAATGTTGAGGGCTTGGGTAACAAAATCGATGTATTTGAGGCCTTAGTTACAGATCTAGCTCCACATGTAATCGTGGTTACAGAGCATCAAAAAGCTAACCATAATATTCAGTATTATAAGTTACAGGAGTATAATCTTACATCGTTTTTTTGTAGAACAGAACATAAAGGAGGGGGTGTTGCTACTTACGTGAGGAAATGTAACCTAATAAGTTTTGTAGAAAAAGTGTCATGGGTTAATGATTATTGTATCGAGAAAGACTTTGAAGCAGTGATAATTAAGTTAATGATTGTATCCGTCCCACTTATTGTGGTAGGTATATATCGAGCCCCTTCTGGTAATCTTGAAGTTTTCCTGGAAGCACTGGATAGTGTATTGGGGAAGCTAAGCAAGGGTGGCAATACAGTAAATATTATAATGTTAGGAGACTTTAATATAAACACACTAGGCGACAGCCAGGAATGCAAAGGTTTACAAGACTGCATACGATCCTATGATATTAAAGATCTACTTGGTCATGTGCCCACTAGAATAACTGAGTCAAGCAGCAGTTCCATAGATCATGTAATGACCAATTATGAAAATGTTGTGTTGCCACAGACTGTAAACGGGCACATATCTGATCATCTAGGACAATTATTAGTGATTGGTTGTCTTAATAAACTTAAACAAAACAAAAAATATGAGAATAGAAGATTATTTTCTGAGTACAACATCACCTTGCTAAAGAAAACTTTGGGCCAAGAATCTTGGGAATCAGTTTATAGAGAAAGGGGAGTTGACAGCAAATGGGAAGTATTTGTAAAAATTTTAAGTAGACATATTGATATTACTATCCCGGCAAAGAAGATCAATGTAAATAAAAATAAACCTCCAGTAGTGAAACGTGTAAAACTGGATCAAAAAACGAAAAGACTCAAAGAAGGAATGGAGTATATGTATAAGCTACACAGAGAAACCAGTCGAAAGTAAAATTCTATTTACCAACTTGACAGAAAATCCTAGGAAGTTCTGGTCTTACGTTAAATCAGTAAGTGGCTCGAAACAGCATATCCAGACACTCCGGGATGATGATGGCATTGAAACAGAGGATGACATGCGTAAAGCTGAAATACTAAACACCTTTTTCCAAAGCTGTTTCACAGAGGAAGACCGCACTGCAGTTCCTTCTCTAAATCCTCGCACAAACGAAAAAATGGCTGACATCGAAATAAGTGTCCAAGGAATAGAAAAGCAACTGGAATCACTCAATAGAGCAAAGTCCACTGGACCTGACGGGATACCAATTCCATTCTACACAGAGTACGCGAAAGAACTTGCCCCCCTTCTAACAGCCGTGTACCGCAAGTCTCTAGAGGAACGGAGGGTTCCAAATGATTGGAAAAGAGCACGGGTAGTCCCAGTCTTCAAGAAGGGTCATCGAGCAGATGCGCAAAACCATAGACCTATATCTCTGACGTCGATCTGTTGTAGAATTTTAGAACATGTTTTTTGCTCGAGTATCATGTTGTTTTTGGAAACAGAGAATCTACTATGTAGGAATCAACATGGATTCCGGAAACAGCGATCGTGTGAGACCCAACTCGCTTTATTTGTTCATGAGACCCAGAAAATATTAGATACAGGCTCCCAGGTAGATGCTATTTTTCTTGACTTCCGGAAGGCATTTGATACAGTTCCGCATTGTCGCCTGATAAACAAAGTAAGAGCCTACGGAATATCAGACCAGCTGTGTGGCTGGATTGAAGAGTTTTTAGCAAACAGAACACAGCATGTCGTTATCAATGGAGAGACGTCTACAGACGTTAAAGTAACCTCTGGCGTGCCACGGGGGAGTGTTATGGGACCATTGCTTTTCACAATATATATATAAATGACCTAGTAGATAGTGTCGGAAGTTCCATGTGGCTTTTCGCGGATGATGCTGTAGTATACAGAGAAGTTGCAGCATTAGAAAATTGTGGCGAAATGCAGGAAGATCTGCAGCGGATAGGCACTTAGTGCAGGGAGTGGCAACTGTCCCTTAACATAGACAAATGTAATGTATTGCAAATACATAGAAAGAAGGATCCTTTATTGTATGATAGCGGAACAAACACTGGTAGCAGTTACTTCTGTAAAATATCTGGGAGTATGCGTGCGGAACGATTTGAAGTGGAATGATCATATAAAATTAATTGTTGGTAAGGCGGGTACCAGGTTGAGATTCATTGGGAGAGTGCTTAGAAAATGTAGTCCATCAACAAAGGAGGTGGCTTACAAAACACTCGTTCAACCTATACTTGAGTATTGCTCATCAGTGTGGGATCCGTACCAGATCGGTTTGACGGAGGAGATAGAGAAGATCCAAAGAAGAGCGGCGCATTTTGTCACAGGGTTATTTGGTAACCGTGATAGCGTTATGGAGATGTTTAATAAACTCAAGTGGCAGACTCTGCAAGAGAGGCGCTCTGCATCGCAGTGTAGCTTGCTCGCCAGGTTTCGAGAGGGTGCGTTTCTGGATGAAGTATCGAATATATTGCTTCCCCCTACTTATACCTCCCGAGGAGATCACGAATGTAAAATTAGAGAGATTAGAGCGCGCATGGAGGCTTTCAGACAGTTGTTCTTCCCGTGAACCATATGCGACTGGAACAGGAAAGGGAGGTAATGACAGTGGCACATAAAGTGCCCTCCGCCACACACCGTTGGGTGGCTTGCGGAGTATAAATGTAGATGTAGATGTAGATTCATATAAAGAGGATTATAAAAAATATAAATATGAGTATCGCAAGGAAGTAAGGAGAAGGAGAGTAAAACATATTAGTAAACAGATCCGAAATTCTGACTGTGTCTCAAAGTCGTGCTGGGCAGTAGTTAATGATATGAGGAACACTGATTCAAAAACTAAAATTAATAATATAGAGTTAAGTATACATAATGATAATTTTTCTGATCCTTATATAGTTAGCAATATATTTAATGATTACTTTATAGATGCTATTGAAAATGATACTTGCATGAAACAGGAGAGGCAGTTTAAATATGATAAGGAAAAGGAACGGGACTCTTGTAAGCTACCTACAGTAACCATCAAGGACGAAACACAGCTAATTGACAACCTAAAAAATAAAAAAATCAGCTGGATGGGATGAATTCTCTCCTTTTCTACTGAAAAAATGCAAGGGTGAGTTAGCCAGACCATTAATCCATCTAATAAATTGTGTACTTGAAGAAGGTGTGTTTCTGAAGAAACTGAAACTTGCTATAGTTAAACCTTTATATAAAAAAGGGGAAAGAAAACAACCACAGAACTACAGACCAGTTGCCTTAACCTCAGTGTTTGGTAAATTAATTGAAAAAATAATGCTATAAATCCTAAATGAACACTATAATATGAATAACTTGATAGGAGATTTCCAACACGGCTTTAGAAGTGGTCGGAGCACCATATCTGCAGCAGTACAGTTTGTACACTGTCTGATGGAGAAAATAAATGAGGGTTATGAAACGGCAGGAGTGCTTTTAGATCTTTCCAAAGCATTTGACAGAGTCCATCAAGGCGCTCTTTTAAGTAAACTTGCTTATAATGGTGTCAGTGGGAAACTGTTGCTTTTAATAGAATCTTACCTTAAAGATAGACAACAATGCACAGAAGTTGTGTATGATAATGGAGAGGTAATCGAAAAAAGAAGATCAAAGATAAGGAATATAAATTTTGGTGTGCCACAAGGCTCTATCTTGGGCCCCCTCTTGTTTATTTGCTACGTGAATGATTTCCCAAAGTTGTTAGACAACAGTCATCGTATTACTATGTATGCTGATGACACCTCTGGGGTTTGCTGGGCACGTAGTAATGATGACCTAAATTCAGTGGTACAGAATTTTGTTGAAAAATCCCAAACACATTTTGAAAAAGAAAACCTGGGGGTTAATATTAACAAAACTAACTTAATTTATTTTAAGACAAGTAATTCAAATAAAAATACTGTTGTAAATGAGGACATTCAGGAAAATACCTGTTCAGAATGTAAATTTCTGGGGATATATATAGATGACAGACTTTCGTGGAATCAGCAAATAGATCATGTCTGTGGTAAAATAACATCTAGTCTGTATTTACTAAGGAGATTAGTTCAATACTTAGATATCGAAGCAATAAAAATAGCGTATTTTGGGTTGGTGTATCCCCATCTGTCTTATGGAATTGTATTGTGGGGTGGGTGTACCCAATACAATATAAAAAGGGTATTTGTATTGCAGAAAAGAGTAATAAGAACTAGGGCAAAAGTAAGACCCAGAACTTCATGTAAAAACTTGTTTATTAAGTTTAATATTATGACTATCTATGCAGTATATATGTTTCAGTCAATATTATTAGTGAAAAAAGACAAAAAAGTGACAAACAGCAATATGGAAATCCATGATTACAATACAAGACAAAAATCAGACTTTCATATGGTGAGCAGACGATTGAATCTAACAACAAATACCCCCATTCATTAAGGGAGCAATATTTTATAATTCTCTGCCAAACAACCTGAAACAGCTTTCTGGTAGAATTTTTAAAAATGAGTTAAAAAAAAAAATGGCTTATATTGAAGTGCCCATACAGTATGGTGCTGACATGATTTGACCTCAGGAATGCTATGTTAAATATACTTAAATGATATTTTACTTAGTAGCTTGTAATCTATTTATATTGTGTATCAATACTCTAAATGTAATTATTATAACATTGCCCGTGCATGTTAAATACATGTTTCGAGCTGTAACATAAATAAAAATAAATAAATAAATAAATTGTAAAAAAAAGAAGAAGACGAAGAAAGAAAAAAGACATACTGGACGAAGCTTTCTGCATCTGAGAAACATATCCTAGTATTTTCCTTTACTTTGTTTGTTTCTATTTTCTGTTTCCTATTTGTCAAGCATGATGTAAACCATTTTATGGCAGTGTGTCTAACACCATACACTTGGAGCTTGTCCAACAGTATGTTGTGGTCTAGTATATCACAGGCAGGGCACTGTGTATAAAATCAGAGATGACTCTAGTTTGTCATTTACTTTTCCAGAATCCATGCTGAGTATCAGCAAGAAGTTTGTTTTTCTCTAAATATTTAATCTATTACACATTACTTTCACTGTGATTTTACTACAGCCTGATAATAAAGCAATTGGCCTGTAGTTTTCTATATTTGATTTGTCTCTTTTCTTATGAATAGGGACCAATTTAGTAATTTTTAAACAATCTGGAAATGTGCCTGTTAGATAAGATGAATTGGCTATATCTGCAAGAAGCAGTGAAATTTTTGAAATACATTACTTTATTATGCAATCAGAAATACCATCAATTCCTGATCACATTTTCTTAACAGTTGATGAAACATGGATGATTTCATGTGGAGTTGTTCCACAAACGTAGATTGAGCAGTAACATGACTGCACTTTGTTTTTCTGTTTCTTTCTAGTAAACATCTGAAAAGATTTGTTATGAATTGGGGATCAGTTACACTCTTGTTCTCATGGTTCAGAGTGATAGTTTCATTTTAGAGGACACTTTATTTGTTTTCTTCTTTATTTCTTCTCCATTGTTACAACTCCCCAAACTCAGGAGTTGTAATATATAAGAATGACCAAGATGTTTGGGAGAGAAGCATTACTCACATCAAAGTATGCAGAGAAACATTGGCAAGTGTGTCATTGACTTTATTGCCTCAGAGTGTACTCTCACACTCACTCCTTTGTTGTTGTCACTACTATTTTCAAGGGTAATGTCTTTTACAAACATATGAGAGGAGTAAGATTTACAATAAACTTTGTACTTATCTTCTTTTCCCATAGTTGGCTCCAGTTTTTCATGTTTAGAGATCTGATTCTCACAGCTGAAATTTTCACATTTTATGTCCTCATGTTCCAATTGATGTAAAGAAATTTTATGAATGCCTGTACAGATTTTTTAATGTTTATTTGCTTCACATTTCACTATATCACATTGCCTTTTGAATTTTGACATTAACAAACCCAAAATTACATTGTTCTTCTAAAATACCATGTCCACTACTACCTCATCACTCTGCAGTAATAACAGTACTCCAAAGGGTTTACAAATTTTCTTGAGAAATGAATTTCTATTAATTCATAAATGAATCCAGAAGAAACACAATAAACAATACAACATGGCATAATTATTAATGCAAGAAGAAATTTTAAGTGTGCCAAATGTTTCGTAATTTGAAATGTTTCTAAAAAATAAAAAAAATTACTGTAATTACAGAGCTAGTACATATTGCCTCTAACAACAAAAATAAAATAATTCAATTTCATAGTTTTTAGCTTGAAATATAACAAGTTGTCTATAAAATTATATGAAATTTTTCAGATAAATAGTTGAGATAATATTGACCTGTCCAAAATCTGAAAATCAGTTCTGGTATCAACTACTTCCGTTCAGGAAAAGTAATGTTAGAGGAGGGTGTCCCTTTACAAGAGATACACAGCGGGCCCTCCACTGATCCCAGATAAGTGACTGCCATGTGTGTTGGCTGAATCAGTAGCCAAGGACACAGCTGGCTGCTCCATCATGCACAACTCATGGATCCCACATGGAGCACCAGAGAGGAACACCCGACAACAATCATTGCAGTGAGCCTTAGCAGCACCAGCCATCTGCCCAGGCAGCTCAGTTGGTGACCACAGACAGTTCTGTACCCAGGAGGCCACAAGTTTGTGCCCCAGCCCCATCCCTGCATACAGCAGCATGCAGTCAAACAATGTCATCCAGAGAGCAGAAGCTACCAGCCGTCTCACTCGTTGCATCAATGCAGCTCCAACGTGCAGCCCACCCCATTCATACTATAGCATGTCTGTGCAGCAGAGGTTGGTAGTAGTTTCAGCAGGCCAGTTGGCCACTAATATCCATCACCAGAAGGTTGTCATGGTTAGCCTAAAACTTAAACAATCATCATTCTCTGCAGTTTAGACATGAACAGAATGGCAACATAACTGCACCTATTAGAGCTTCTGGGCTCACTAATTTATATGTGTTTTCCCTACACCTCTGAGGTAGTTCCTCTTGAGGAGATAAGCGAAGTGCTCTTTAATAATTACAATGTCAGCTTTCTTCAGCCTGCTTCAGCTCCTACACACAGGTCACTACACACTGTTGTAACTGCAACATATGGGCTCTGCAGAGCACATTAATGCCCTGTGCTGCCCTTATTACTGCACACCTGTATACTGTGTGCACTGGGTCATGCCTTCTCACCTGCAAGCAGTGTTGTAAGTCTGCCTCACAGTATCATATGCTAAATATGAACATTTAACACACCTGCCATGCAGTGTGACAATCAGTTCCATAACTGCTACCTTCCAGCCACACCTGCACAAAACTTACAAGAATTCCCCAAATCCACACCTGTACTTATTTGTGGCACAGCACCATACAGCTTGACCTATATTTGCTGACAAATCTAGTTCGAACTTAATACTGGCCATTTTGTTTGCCTGGTGTATCACTCTTTTGTAGATTTGAATTAATTTCTGAACATAGTTGTTCAGAAGTGGGATATGTTATTGCTTTTCCTGTATCTGACTAATTCTCTTTCCTCAAATTTGAGATTTTGAAACCTCACATTTGAGATTTTGAAACCTGTTGTTACCCATCTCTTTGCATTTGGAATTGTGCCTCTTATTACTTGTATTTTGAGAGGGAATGATGCAATTTCAAAGTAATCACTGAGGATGTTAGAGAATCCCTCAAACTTTTTGTTTGTGCCATCTATCTGTAAAACCTCTTCCCACCTTTCTACTGATAATATGGAATTGAATATTTCTATACTGCATTTGTTGGAACATCTTGCTGTTACAGCTCTTTTCTTTTGTGGATTTGGGTGAGCAGCAAGTAGCTTTGGAAGGTAACAACTTGAGCTTCAAGGTCACTAAGGGTTGTACATAACATTTTGCAGTGCAGTTTGTATTCACAAATATCTGATCCAGGTCAGTGGCAGTAGTTTTTGTGATTTTCATGGGATTGTTACAGTCTGTTTTATGTTAAATGTATCTGTGAGGTTCCAAGAAAACTGATGTTGATGACCCCACAAAGCGCTATTGATTTCTCGTTCAGGTGGAGCCTGTTTGGTGCATACTCAAGCTTATTTAGGAATGACTCAAAATTTCCATTTGGGGAGCATAAATACACACTACAACTGTATTTGCCTCAATGACTTCCAGCTCAAAGTCCCTTTCTGCATTGAGACGCTGAAACTAATTAATAGATTTATATTTCAGAGCTTGCTTGATGAAAATAATTACAGTAATTCCACTCTTATAACTGTTTCTATAAAAATAATTTGCTAGTATGTACCCTGGTATAGAAACAAAAAGACAATTTGGTCAATATTTAGCTAGTGCTATAATGTACACAACACTAATAAAGTGAAGTTCTATATGTAGTGAAATCTCCACATCTAAAATTTTGTTTGTTATTGACTGTATATTTTGATGGCAAACAGAAAGATCTTTGTTGCTGCAATTCATTTGTCTACCAGTACTGATTTTTACACTAACATTAGAATTTCCTAAGGGCATTTCCATTACACAACTAACCTCATTCTGACTTGGCAATGATTTGTCCATAATAATTTCGTGTGTGGGAGCCTGGAGTCTTCTTCTGAATTGCTGCAGTTTGAATCTTTTCATCCTATGAGATGGGGACCACTTGTGCATAGGAGGGAGATGATTGATGTTTTGTTGAACAAAGAACATGTGAAGATGGATCTGTTTTCTTTGATGTTGTATATGTTATTCTCCAATTTCTTGACAACAAATCCGCTTATATTTTCCACAACAAGCTGTTTCCTTAGCCCATTTAAGTGTAATCTACTTCTTATACAAGTGAGATCAACAGCTTCCACATTTTCATGTTGTGTGCCTATTTTCAGGGGCAGTACATTTGCAGTGCTTAACTCCATGTTCACAGATGACCACAGAGGCAAGTCATATATGTGTGGAATACTTATTAACAGGGCATTTGTGTGAGTCCACTGTCCTAACACTTTTTTAATTCATCAGTGGCTTTTCAGGTTTCATTTTTAAATACATCATTTGATCCTCCAAACCACATAATAAAATAACTATGAGTTGAACTACCGACTCCAGGCAAGTGGATGAGTCTTCCTATTTGAGACATGGGAACACCAGGCTTAACAAATGCTGTTACTTTTCTGGCTGTTGTGCCATTTACCAAAGTACCAAACCCACAACCAAGACTGTTAGCAAAGATAATAAACTTTATTACTTTTTGATATTCTGATTCATTGGCGCTGTAATTGTTATGACTTTCAGAATATAAGACACATACCTTTAAATTTACATTAAAAGTTGGAGAGACACATTTTTTTATTTTATTTTTATTTTTTTTAAATTTTTTATTTATTTATTTTTTTTGTCGGTTTTGAAGCTCAATATGTTTCACAGTAACAATCAAGACATCCTGTTTTCTTTTTCCTCATCACTGTATGCCTGAATTGTTTATCTTACCACAGCTGTTTCAGCTGTTTTCAGGATTAGCAAAAGTATAGTTCACCTTGGCTACTGAAATTACACAATTTGCTTGGATTTCCTGATGAATAGTGTGCATTTGGATGATTGCAACTTTTCATATTTTTCTTTCCACATTTGTACATCTTTAGTTTGTGGCATCTATCATGCAGAGCGCCTTATCTTTGGGAACCTTTTTCTTTGGACTAGCGAGTCTGGCATGAATTTTCTGCTCATGATATGCGTAATGGCCATAATTGTCATATCTACAAGTGTTCAATAAATGTATACTTCATATTGAAGTGACTTATCTCTCGACTAATCCCCCATGACCACCACTCCGTGGTGACCCCCAACACCGTCAATGTCTCATCCAGTGTTATTTGTGCTTGTTTTCATCATTCACTCACATCACATACCAGACTGCATTGTTTACACGACAATGCAACTATCTGTGACTTTCGTTGCAAGTATAACGGGCCCCATTAACTCTGCCAATTGTGACCATGAGTGGACACATGTACCTCCTTCGAACTTGGTTAAAAGTTAACAGTTTTTTATGCCCAGCCATGCCGGCGGCCACCTAACCTTACCCGGTTCAATATGGCCACCACCTAGCATGGCAGCACAACCACAGCCACAACATGGACAATGCCAAGTGCCTAACACAACATTGAGGATGTTCCAGTTAAAGACATTGTAGTCATACACACACACACACACACACACACACACACACACACACACACACACACACACCATTTCTGTGACACCGGTTGCCTCAACTGTGCCAGTTTCCATGACCGTCACATCATGGTTGCACCACGACCACCTTCTGCTCGCTTTCATAACGGCACCAGTTGTTCCACTCATGCCAGTTCCCGGGTCTGCCACCCTGTGGCTCCACCATGACCACCCCCCACCCACTGTCGCAATGGCACCAGCCGTTACACCTGCACCACATCCTTCATCAGGTTTGCTGGCTGGACACACCTTGACGGCTTATATGCTCACTGCCACCTCCGTTCCCTCTGTATTGTGTGCTACATGCAGTCACTGCCCCACCCAGAACTCGGGGAATGCACCATTAACCACTGCTGCACTTCTGGCATCAGAAGCATCCTGCTCCGCCTGCTCCAATCTCCAGCTGCTGGTGCAGACTCAACAGGTGTTACCAGGCAGGTTCCCTAAGCTATCTGCATTGCAAAAAGACAACCCAAAACTTTGGTTTGCCTTAGTGGACCACCTCCTGGACATCCATGGCATTTCCGATGACGGCACCTGTTTGTCTCCCTGGTGAGCTATCTCCACACACTTACAAATCTCATCTGGGACTTGCTCCTCTCACTACCTATCTTGCACAAATATTCAATGGCTAAATCAATGCTCATTGAGCACGTTTCCCACCCTCTGGCGGAGGCTATCCATCACATTATACACGAGGAGTATCTTGATGACCGCACCCATTCACAACTTTGGCAGCATCGGTGTGCTTTAATTAATGACCACGCATTGCCTGACACTGCTCTTTAGACATTGTGGACCAACACCACCTGTCAGTAATATCTCCACCATCCTACTCAGTTGGCACACCCCCGCCTCTGGTTCCAAACCCAGTCGGCAGAAGCCGCCGTGCTCACTTCGGCACCTCAGCTGCCCCTCAGGAGCTGCCACCCATTGGCACATAGGATGTACTGCCAGCGTGCTCCCGACAGCCACTGACCTCACCCAGGCAGTGGCCCGATCAGCTACCGGCACCGCCATTGCCAGCTGCAACCCCCACCCGCTCCGCTCCCGGCCCGCCACCCGGCCTACCTGCTGTGCTGGTTCCACATTACTTACAGGGACGCTGTCTGCAACTGCCACACACCGTGCACCCACCCAAACAAGATTGGCGGGCATGTTTAGGCACCACGTCCCACCACATACCTTCACAGCACCTATCTTCTAATGCTGCACTACCCGCTGCATCACAGATATCTCAACTGACATGTGCTTTCTTGTCGACACTGGCACTGACATTAGCATCATCCTGGCCAAGCAAGCTGTTGACGTACTATCCCCCACTACCCTCACCTTGATCGCCACCACCCATTTTCCCATTGCAGTCCACGGCTCCTTCAAGACGTCGCTTCACCTCTCACCAGTTCACACCTTCCCTTGGACCTTCCACACTCCCATTGTGGATGAACCTGTGATCAGGTTGGATTTTCTACAACAATACAAACTTTCACCTGACCAGCAGACCGCCACACTTTGCCACGCTTCCAGTTCTGTGCACACCTGAGTTCAGCACCACTTTGCTCTCTGCCTCCTTGGCTGCCCTTTCCATGTGTGCTTCCTTGGTCAAGTGCATAACCTCATAGCTCTCTCATGTGTCATACTTGCACTTACAGATCGACGAACTCCACACCCAGAATGATGACTTATATGCCCACATCACCTCTGCCTCCACCGAATTGTCACATGCATGATGTACCTTACATCACCTGTCTGCAGCCCTGCAGCAAGGCAGCCCAGCACATGTGCCTACAGAGTCTTCTCACCGACCTGCTCCAGTGTCTAGCATCCCACCGCCTGCTGTCTTTTTTTGCACCATTGCAGATGAATTTCCAAGACACACCTGCATGCGCATCTCCAGATTCTTCACACTGCTTCAGTCCTGTATCATGCCTACTGTCACCGACTATAGCCAACAACTCTCCTACATTGCCCTGGTTCATAAGGGTCAGTGAACTGACGTTGCCTGTGGATACCTTCTTGACCCCTCATACTGACTTCCCTACATGATTATCTGCCATCAGTAATGGCACTTGCCATAAGATTCAACCACCGACAACCCACCTGTTTGTTAAAGGCCAGGCACCTTAACGCTTCCAAAATTCTGCATGCCAAAGAGATCATTCAGGATCTGTTGGCTTTGGGCATCCTCTGTCCCTTCAATAGCAACTGGTCGTCCCCTATTCACCTTGTTCCCAAAAAAGGCGGCACCTCACACATGTGTGGGGCTACAGGTTCCTTAATGCCCACACCATTATCAATAAATACCCCATACCACATATCCAAGATTTCAACAGTTGCTTCATGGTTCTACCTTCTTCTCTGATTGTTCCAGATCATATCATCAGATTCCTGTGCATCCACCGGATATTCTGAAGACGGCCATCATAACCATCTTTGGCCTATTTGAAAACTGTTACATGCCTTACGGATTGAAAAATGCTGTGCAGACACGGCAGCAGTTCATTGATTCCATTTTGCTTTGTCTGCTTTTTGCTTATGCTTATTTCCACAATATCCTTATCCTTCCTTTCTCCCTCTGCTGAGGAGCATCAAGTTCTCCTCCCTTCAGTCCATTCAGCCCTCACTGCCAACAGATGATAAATCTCAACTATGTTCCACATCAGTTACCTTCCTCGACCATTCTGTCTCTGCCAACAGCATCCAGCCTATGAGTTCTCATGTTGAAATCATACTTAAACTTCTTCTCCTGTAGGATTATACTCAGCACCATCATTTTCAGTCTATGGCAACCTTTTACCGTTGCCATATTCCTCAAGCTGCCTCCATCCAAATGGCGCTCACCAACACTCTCTCTGGCAAGAACACCACTGGAAAATGGAAGTCGGAGTGGACCCAAACAATGCTTGACACTTTTGGTAACCTTAACATAGTTTGATAATGAGGACTAATATGGGTATTGTTGAGTTGTACACAGCACATTGTGCATTGTGAATGCACTTATGAATCACTAAAGTTTACACACTCATGGAAGAAGAAATTGTGTGGTGCATTTACAATGTTTTGTGAGTAGCCCCCTGTATCCATTTTGCTGTCACACAGTAAGCAGTCCTGATCAGACTACACTGTCAGCAACAATCAAAAATACAGAAAATGCACAGAAGTTACACAGCCATAAAAACTCATTGGAGAAGTAAACTCGGGGTTACCAATGTAGACACTGGTTATTGGTAGGGATGTAAAGGAATAAATGCTGTTGTTGTTGTTGTTGTTGTCTTTATCCAGGTCGCATCTCCTTAAATTCCCACCTTTTTGCAGTTTCTTCAGTTTTAATCTACAGTTCATAACCAACAGATTGTGGTCAGAGTCCACATCTGCCCCTGGAAATGTCTTACAATTTAAAACCTGGTTCCTAAATCTCTGTCTTACCATTATATAACCTATCTGATACCTACTAGTATCTCCAGGATTCTTCCATGTGTACAACCTTCTTTTATGATTCTTGAACCAAGTGTTAGCTATGATTAGGTTAGGCTCTGTGCAAAATTCTACCAGACGGCTTCCTCTTTCATTTCTCTCCCCCAATCCATATTCACCCACTATGTTTCCTTCTCTCCCTTTTCCTACTCTCGAATTCCAGTCACCCATGGTTATTAAATTTTCCTCTCCCTTCACTACCTGAATAATTTCTTTTATCTCATCATACATTTCATCAATTTCTTCATCATCTGCAGAGCTAGTTGGCATATAAACTTGTACTACTGTAGTAGGCATGGGCTTCATGTCTATCTTGGCCACAATAATGCGTTCACTATGCTTTTGGCAGTAGCTTACCCGCACTCCTATGTTTTTATTTATTATTAAACCTACTCCTGCACTACCCCTATTTGATTTTGTATTTATAACCCTGTATTCACCTGACCAAAAGTCTTGTTCCTCCTGCCACTGAACTTCACTAATTCCCACTATATCTAGTTTCAACCTATCCATTTCCCTTTTTAAATTTTCTAACCTACCTGCCCAATTAAGGGATCTGACATTCCACGCTCCGATCCGTAGAACGCCAGTTTTCTTTCTCCTGATAACGCCGTCCTCTTGAGTAGTCCCCGCCCGGAGATCCGAATGGGGGACTATTTTACCTCTGGAATATTTTACCCAAGAGGACGCCATCATCATTTAACCATACAGTAAAGCTGCATGCCCTCGGGAAAAATTACGGCTGTAATATATGTGATTTATTCTAACACTTGATATATGTGTCTATAAATTCTGAGATCAGAGACCAGACTTAGTCAGCAACGGTGCTGCATTATATGTATAGGGCAAAGTCCCTAAAATGTATTAGCTCTTATTGCCATTATTCCTTCTTATGTAACTCCTTTGTCAGTCTTTGTTGTTGTCTGTCTTGTTCAAACCTTATGTGCTAGTTCACTCATTTATTTATCTGTACCATCTATATGAACCAACATATTGCCCCTATGTATTTTCTAGTACTGATTTCCATGCATTTGGAAGGATTTATTGTTATTTATGAATCTGTGTATAAATCTCTGCTTATGGTTGACTACACTGAGGCGCCTTCTCCTGATTATCTTTCACTGATTTATTTGCATATTTGACAACACTCTTGTTTCCCATCCAACAATTACCTTGCTTCTACATGATTCTTCCATATTTTGGGGCTTTTGTTGTTCGACAAGCTACACTGGTCGACTGTTACTTCAATCTCCTGCATTATTTTATTGCCCAAACATATACATTTCATTTTTCCAATGACTCCCTCTTGTTTGTAGAGTTTTATACTGTAAGGAAACAAGGGAGAGGATGTTATGTGGGCCCAATATCCTCTTTCTTCAACACAAATGCACACGTGGATTAATACAGTTCTTTATTTACATGAACTTGAAGTATTTACTTATCTTGAAAAGAGTCCATGTGTTGTGATACAAGCTCATCAGTAATAGTCCTCTTGCACACAATATCAGTAATCTTGGTATAGTCACAATTCTGGACGCTGAATGTAGAGATGAGCCACGAGATGTGACTGGAGGACAGCATAATGCCAACTGTAACCCGCCATCTGGATTGCGAGCAACAGGAACATCCTCCAGAAAACTGCTGCTAGGGCACACATCCAGGCCTGAGGGTGTGTCCTGGGGTGATGACAGTGACAGCAATCGCAGGTCCATGTCCACCACGTCGGCAAGTGGGGACAGTGGGGGTGAGGGTGCATTGTCCATTCACTTCTCCTGGGGTGCCCTGGTGGCACCAGTAGGCAGTTGTGAAGGTCATGAGGACATGAATCTGGGGAAGAAAAGCAGCAGAGTCATGGGTCAAATGACACACACAAATTTGTTTCTGGTGACCATGCTGAAAACGATTGGGACCTGCAATCAAGTACATAAACAAGCCAGTGCATGCCTGGAGCACAGCTCTTTCCCAGCCCCCATAGTTGCCATCAACCCTGAAAAGAATGAGATCACATGGCACAAAGTGATACTTGTGGACCATTGATGGCAAGGTATGCAGCAGTGAGTGTAGCAAGCAGAGCAGCGTGTGATGGCGGTGGCCACGCAGAAGTTCCACCAGTATTGATCCATCTCATGGGTGGGAGTAATAAGAGGTGAGAAAGAGCTGCAGTGCGTCTTCCCGTGGGTGGACATCTGTTGGTTAAAAGTGCATATGGAGCGTTCTGCTCCTCTATTGGACTGGGTGTGAAATGGAGCACTTGTAGATGACAAATGCCATTTTTTTCACAGAACTATTCAAAGTCAAGTGAAGTGCACTGTGGTCTGTTGTCCTATGCAAGTACTTCTGGCAAACCTTCTATACAAAATATGGAGGACAATACTTGTGTGGTGCTACATGATACGGTAGAAGCCATAGGCACTGCAAAAGGAAACTTGCTAAAAAACTATTAGCCAATGGTCCTACAAAGACAATGTGCACTCATTTCCATGGTGATTGAGTATTAGGCCAAGCTGGGAATATCTTTGGTGAAGCAGATTAGTTTTCCATGCATGCATGACACCGTGATGTCATCTGTTCAATATGGGTGACAATGCCCTGCCAAGAGCAGTGCCAGATTAGATTAGATTAATACTAGTTCCATGGATCATGAATACGATATTTTGTAATGTCCTTGGTGGAGCAATAGCAACACATCTTTTTGCAACACTTTGGGAATAAGCACATGTGATTGTCCACTGTCATTTTGAACTAGGATCACACCCTGCTGAACTGAAAGGTTATGCTGATGTGCAAAATGTTGGTGCACAACTGAGTTCTGGATGCTGTTCAATGAACGAGGCCAAGACTTGCAAATGTAATGCAACAAAATCTTGAGATCTGGGTTTGCTTCTGTGGCCTACACAATTTTTCTGTAGTGCAAGAGAAAATATTCCAGCAATTAGAGTCCTGCACATTGATTTGGCAACAAATTGTGGCAGATATATCAAAATCAGAGTCTGAACCAACTGGAAGGTGAGACGGGGTATCTGCATTGCCATACTTTGCTGTAGGTCTGTACACAATTTCATACTGATACTGTGAAAGCAACAAAGTCCATCATTGCAATTTTTGAGCAGTGCATGAAGGCATTGGCTGTGATAGATGAAACAAGGACTGCGAAGGCATGTGATCTTTCACTAAAAAGGACATGCAACTATACAAACAGTGATGGAATTTTGTCACACCATTCACAACAGCGAGAACCTCTTTTTCTATTTGAGAATAATTTTGTTGGATTTGAGTTAACAACTTTGATGCAAAAGCAATAGGTCTATCTTGTTCACCAATTCTGTGTGAAAGCATCGCGCTGGTTTCGTAAAACTACTGGCTTGACAGGGTCAAAATGCATTAAACATCTGTTACCAAGCAAGACATTTTTGAGTTTCTGAAATGTGTCTTGACAGTCTTTAGTCCACACAAAAGGTACATTTTTGCGATGCAAGTGATGCAATGGAACCGTGATCTGAGTAGCATTCAGTATGAACCGAACATAGTATGTCATCTTGCCTAGTACTGACCACACTTCAGACATATTGTGAGTAACAGGCAGGTAATGGATTACAAGCAAATGAAATTGTAGGGGGTGCCCATCCTAACTGCTTATCACATGACCTAAGTACTGTAGTTCAGCTTGAAAAAAGTCACAATTTTCGGAACGACACTTTGGTTCTGCTTCGACAACACTCAAAAAAGAGTACACAAATTCACAATGTGTTCCTCTGGTGTACAACCTGAGACAACAATATCATCAATGTAGTTTGCACAAAATGGCACTTTTTCAGTTAGCTGTTCCAAGTAACAGAGAAAAATGGTGGGTACGGGAGCACTGCTGAAGGGCAAATGCAATTACTTGAACAGTCCTAAGTGTGTATTTACAACAAACACTTTCTGTGGTTCTTCAGCCAATGGAATTTGCAAGTAGGCATCAGGCAAATCCATCTTAGAAAAGTAACATCTTGCACAAAGCCTGTCCATAAGTTCCTCAGGGCGAGGTAATGGATAAGTGTCAACTACCGTCTGTGGGTTGACTGACTGTAGACTTGAAATCGAAGTCAACACAAATGCAAATGCAACCAGAAGGCTTAGGTAACAAAACGAGAGGACGTGCCAACTGACTAGCTTGAAACGGGGTGGGGAGGGGTGGGGGTGGGGGGGCAATTACGCAATCATCTTGCAATTCTTTCAATTCACAGGTTACTTTGTCTCTTAAAGCAATTGGAACTGCGTGTGCCTGGAAAAACTTATGCTGTGCATTGTCTTTCAATGTAACATGCGCTACACAGTAATTAGCTTTTTCCATTTCTTCTGAAAATAGTTCAAGAAATTCTTTAAGCAATTGTCTTTTGAGTCAAGAGCAGACACTGAAAGTACAATATCTTGGATGATAAGTCCAAAAAAACCAAAGGCGTCTAAAGTGAATATGTTCTCACTGTCTCTTAACTGCAACAGAGCAAAATTCACTGTCCTAGTTTGAGAATTGTAAGTGGCATGCAAACTACACTGTCCAAGCACTGGAGTTTCCCGTCCATAGTAAGCAGTGAGGTGCTTGTTAGATTTAGAAAGGCTTGGTGAGCTAGACTATTCATACATGGCACGATTAAGCAAAGTTACTGAGGCATCTGTGTCTAACTTAAAGTTTACACGATGACCAGCAATTTGCAATGAGACAAATAGTTTGTTAGAACGTCATTGCACAGCAATAAGGCAAGAAGGAGGCACAACCTTAATCTTACTTTTGTCAGAACCTGTTGTAGGTTTTGAAAACCACAGTGTTCACTGCATGTGCACGAGCCTGTTTTTTTCTGGGAGCAGGCAAAATTGACCTTTTTGTGCCACTGCAAACACACTGCATGGACATGGCCTTTTTTTCCACACTTGTAACATGTTGCAGTCCTATATGTTATAGTGAGCAGAACATCTAGGGGAAGACTTGACTAAATTCACAGGCCTGTTTACAAGTCAACGTGGCTGTCTGCATGGCTGTGTATGCACTCGGTGTTGTGGCTCGTTGGTGTGGTTCCGAACAAGGGGCAAATCGACCTGACAAATCTGGACCTGGTCAAACTTATTGGCCACTAAGGCACCAAAATCATATTGCTCTAAGATTTGCAACACTTGGGGAAGTGATGGATCACAGTACTATAAGATCTGTTCCCATATTCTGCTTTCTGGGACACTGAATGTTATTACATTGTGTATCTTGAAAGCACTGTGTACCACTGGTAGTACTTCTGTTCTGGCTTTTTCTGCAAGCAAAAGAACTGATATCTAGATGCAGCTACTTGGACTCACTGGTCATAGTATTGAGTTAATGCAGTGATCGCTTGGTCATAGCTGAGTCTGTCGGGAGACACTGTTGGGATTAGTTTTTGTATTAACCTGAATGCTGGGGACCCCGCAATCAAAAGCAAGTATTGTAACTTTACAAAACCTTGTACATGATGAACTTGACAATGTGCTTGGAACTGAGTCAGGTATTCGAGCCATCCTTATTCTGATTCCTTAAACTGCTGGGGTGGTGGTATACTGGTCAGCGGCACTTGTTGGACTGATTGGTTCATTGGTTGTGCCGCCAATGCAGCTTGTGCAGCCAGTAGTTGTTGTACCATCCTTAGCAGGGTAGTAATTTGTTGGTTCTGAAACTGCAAAACTGGTGTTAGATCCGTCACAGTGGCCATTTGTGGCTGAGGCATGGCAGCAGGGGGCTGATGTGGTGGAGAATTCATCATTTACGCAAATACGTTTTAGTAAAAAACAAGCAAAGCCCCTGAAAAGAAAAATTTGATTAGTTCTGCAACTCCCCTTCTGGAATTCATGCAATAACACAATGACAAAAAATAGAAACACTTGAACAAAAGCACCCCTGCAAGCCAAAACACAAGGGAAGCAACCAAACGATTTGGCCAAGTTGATTACCTCCAATCGCCACTGAATTATCCTCGTTCACCACTACAGAGTCTTGTACCACAAGGAAGCAAGGGAGAGGATGGTGTTATCAGTGGCTGGTATCCTCTTTCTACAACATAAATGCTTATGTGCATTAATACAGTTAATTACTTACTTGAACTTGAAGTATTTACTTTTCCTGAATAGAGTCCATGTGTAGCAGTACAAGCTCATCAGTAATAGTCCTCTTCCAGACAATATCAGTAATCTTGCTATAGTCACAATTCTGGACCCTATGTACTGGCATAGCCTGTGCTGAACTAAACCACTCCCCGAGTGGACTGCAGACACCAAACTGGAAGTGTGAATCAGACAGTGCACCAGTGAGGCCCTCCGGTCAGCAACCTAAATACAAGCTGTCAAGAGGGCATTGGCAGCACATTGCTTGTCCATGTGTCTCCTGCCTCTCTTGTAATAGGTGCGCTTGATCCAGTGCTTACTATGGTTCTTCGTACTACATATTAGCTGACCGGTATGCTGGTGGCAACTTACACCAGCACAGTGTTCACCTTGTTTTTACACTTTTTTCCACAAACTTTCTCAATTGCAATTTATTGTTACAATTGTTTCCTGTCTATCAATATGTTTTCATGTCTTATCTCGTGTGTGTGTGTGTGTGTGTGTGTGTGTGTGTGTGTGTGTGTGTGTGTGTGTGTGTGTGTGTGTGTGTGTCTTTTTTAGAGCTTACGGGCACTCAATGCTGAGGTTGTCAGTGTGCTTACACATATTAAAAGACATAAATGCAGTGAGGAGGAAATCTATAAAATGACACTCATTCCGGTTCTAGGTGCTACAATCTGGAATTGCGCGACCGCTACGGTCGCAGGTTCAATTCCTGCCTCGGGCATGGATGTGTATGATGTCCTTAGGTTAGTTAGGTTTAAGTAGTTCTAAGTTCTAGGGACTGATGACCTCAGAAGTTAAGGCCCATAGTGCTCAGAGCCATTTGAACCATTTTTTTGACACTCATTCACTCACTCCCATCTCACTCACATTGACCCACACAATCATTCTATCGCATAGGCCTTAGCAAGATGTAGAAGGGTGAAAGATGCTAAACACTGTGATGAAGCAAGCTGGGATGATTTTAATTCCCCTCTTTTTTTGCCATCTACCTCATTAAAAATTCATTTTTTTACTTTCTACAATTTACCATTAACGTACATGAATATAATCTGTATTTTTGTAAAAGAGGAAGGTTGGTCCTCAGTTCTAAAGGATTTAACACCAGATCTAATTTTGTGCTTAGTTTTATGTATGTATTTGATTTTCTAATTTATTTTGGTTATTCCTAGTTATTATCTTTTGTTATAGGGTGAAACCAGTAATTGTTTCATAACGTAAACTCTATTGTTGACACATAAACAAGTATAAATTTTGTAACAATTGTAAACACTTGGTAGATGAAATACTAGTAATCTTAAAGCATCTATTTGGCTCTATTCAAAAACATGTTAGCAAAACTAGCCCTGAATTAATTCCAAATTAATTAACAGTTTTGTCCAAAGTATTATTTACATAACTATATATTGTAATGGGAACTTTTGCCACTGAATGTATCAGGATGACCAAATGTAGCAGGAAGAGGTAGAAGGCACCATATTAAGATTCATTCGACCTTTCCAAATGATTTATTTGTTTCTACTACAGTGCACCGTTCACCTCCATCCGCGTCACAGGGTCTTGCAATGCTGAGACCACCGCCCCAGCAACCCAGTGCAATGCACTGCGATGTTGGCCTTGTAGTGCCAGGTTGCAGGGCTGCACCGGGAGCTGACTCAGCAGTCTTCTTCCCCATTGAGTCAGCGCCACTCTGCTGGGAGTTGCCGAGCCGCCCACTGCGTCCTTCCTCACTGGCGTAGCTGAGATCATGGCGATCACAAGCACACACGATCCGGCGTCCAAATCTGCAGCCCTTGCCTCAGGATGCCTCCAGCATGTGTTGGAAGCCAGGACAAATGGCCACGGTAGCAAGCCGAAGAGTGGCCCGCCACTGGCTGGCTGGCTACGGACCCCGCAGTGGCCTCAGAGGGTCAAACCAACAACCCGCTGTGGACTGGAAAGCTGGCACCCCATCTGCTGCTGCATGTAGCTGGTGGTGTGAGCTCCAGGAGAGCTGCCACACTTGAATGCCTTGTTAGAAAACTGGCACCTATTTATACATGGCTGTGCACCTCTATTTTGCTAACGCGCCACTCCGAGTCACAACACCTAGGTTGCACCAGTGGGCCCCATCTGCCCGTAACTTGCACCATGCAAACTGCTGCGTTTACGCTTTCAAGTGATTTGATGGCCCTGTGGCCTCCATTCTACTTCGCAACCACTGGTCAACGTAACTTACTGTCAACAGGCCCGCAACTGGCTGTAACTTGTGCACTCAGAAATGTTGCACTGAATCTAACTTTCCTATCTTCAACTGTGATGCCACTACATTATCCCCCTCTTCAGAAAGATCCGGTCCCCGGGTCGACCCTTAACTAGCCCTTAACTTGTTTGGGTCAGAACCTATGGCATATTTCCTTACTATTGGAAAACTTAAATGTGGTCTAGTGCTCATTAAAACCATGACATGAAACAAAACCTAAGAATTCCTTACTGGATGACTACTGCTCAATCAACCCGTTACCTACTCATCTCATGCCCTCAGTACCCAATCCACTGGAACTTGGACTACCCTTGGTTCCCTCTTGGAATTAGCTATCCACCTGATCAGAAAGAAAACAACACATAACAAAGTAAAGGCTGCAATGACACTTGGCACAGAGGTGCTCAAAATCATTGTTATTTGCCATTACCTTTCCCTATACTGAGTGACATGTTACACAAGCTGTTCAGCTGATATGCACCTCTTTTGCTCTGAAGTGAACTGGTTTATGGATCTCAACAGACCTGGCTCCAGAGTTTGATTTAACAAGGTCAGATTCTGCCTTGGCAAAAACTCTTAAAGTGGTTTCTGGCCAGTACAGCTGTGGCTGCGTAATATTCAATTGCGTGACTCCTGAAATTGCCGCTGGCAGATGGAATGTTACTCCTATTATGTTACACTTAGCTCCATTGATTGAAATTCTGCTCCCCTCTAGCTCTATACATTTCGTTTCTGCAAATACTCCCCGCTCAAAACAACTTGCTACTACTACCAAATTCACATAGGTGGAGAAGATCCAATGCATCCCGACCAGCTGCAAGCCCAATTTTGGCTCCACGATGTACCTTGGACAGTCTATTCCTTCCTTCCCCCCCCCCCCCCCTCCCCCGGCTAAAAATAACTGTACCGTGCACATATCCCATATTTGTAGCTTCACAGATTTTCCTCCAACACTCACTATTTTTGACCCAAACTCAACACCGATTGCGTGATAACTTTCATCCTTAAATTTACATTATATGAACTGGTGCAATAAATATGACTTTCCTGACCCAGCACTGTTGGTAACTAAAAATTTAATTAGGAAATCATACAACTCTGACATCATTCAACATCTATTTATTATGGCTTTGATGCAAAATTTACTCCGAGACATTTATTTCTCCAGAACTGCATTTGATTCTCCTCCAACACTACACTTCCCTTTTCAGTGACCTGAGGACAGGGATCACCATTACCCTTCCCCCCTCTTCAAAAAGACTGCTGCCCCTAGCAGGCTCACAATACTCAAAAACACACATAAAATACAATGACTAATTAATCCATGCAAACCTAATGATACATGACACAAAAAAAAAAAACTACAAATACTCTACTATTTTCTGGTTCGCAAAGCATATGGTACTTCATGCTGTACTCTATCTTCTTGGTTTTCCCTGTGCTTAGCACTTCTCTTCACTCTCTCTTTCTTCCTCTTTCCTTCCTGTGAAACACCTGGAATCACATCCAGACAACCCTTAAATGGCCGTAACCGCCCAATGTGTACTATCATTGTTCTAATTGGCAGCTGAAGCTTAACATTAACAGGGGATGTGGTTTCAACAACTTGGTATGGCCCTTGATACCTCATGAGGAACTTCTTCATTTTCCCTTTTTGCGTATAGGGGCTGGACAGCATTACCCATTGCCCCACTCTACACTGTGCTAAACTTCCTTTCCACATCACTGTGTCTTCCTGCCTTTCCAAATCCTTTGTATTCGCCTTTTGTACCCATTTCCAAACATCCTGAATTGTCCTTCCGAATTGACATACAGATTCACCAGTCCTTCCTTTCTGTAGCCTCACCAAATCAAATGGTGATGGCATTTTTTGACGATACACTACCTCATATGGAGACAAACCAGTATTTGTATGGCCTTTTGCATTGTACATGCATACAATATGCTTCAAATACTTGTCCCACTGATGCTCATGAGAATCCACATGAAAACTCAGCATCTTCCCGATTGTTCTGTGTACCCATTCTGTCCTTCCATTGGCCTGTGGATGCAACATGCTCGTCCTCAACTTCTTTACGTTCAACAATTTACACAGTTCCTTCATTAAACCCAACATGAAGTTGGTTCCTTGGTCAGTAATTGCTGTCTCTGGTACACGAAACCTCAAAATCAAGTTGATTACTATTGCTTGCATGACCATTGCTGCCTGTTGATTTGGCATAGTCACCATCTCCACATACCTTGAAAACTGGTCTATTATTGTCAGAACGAATCTGTCCTGATCTCTGCACACATGGTATACAATTCTTGACATACTGATACACATTTCCTTTCCTTCCTCTCCACTCTCCTATCATTGCTCTACACCCTCCATGACCAGATAACATGTGATCATGTGCTTCCTTTAAAACCTCATCCCTCAATTTCACTGGCACTACTGCACTTGGCTCTAACTTTGTTTCCCTGCACAGAAGACCATCATACACATTAAACTGTGGCTGTGTCTGATAAAATTTACAATCATTGTCTGCATCCTGTAATTCTTGCCATACTGCTAGGTCATAACTTATGACTTCTACTTTTGCCACCTTCCTACTTAGTGCATCCGCATTACCATGCCTCTTCCCAGGCTTATGCACCACCTCGTAGTCGAATTCACTAAGCCTCACAGCCCAACTAGCGAGTCTAGTGGACGGATCCTTCAACCCCAACAACCACTTCAATGCAGCATGATCTATCACTACCCGAAATCTTCTCCCATATAAATAACATTTAAAATACGTTATTCCACAGATTACGCTAAGCATCTCCCTCTCAGTTGTTGAATAATTCCTCTCTGCTGCATTCAACTGCCTAGATGCATAGGCTACAGGATGTTCTTTCCCATCTATTTCCCGAGTAAGAACCCAACCTAATGCTTGATTCGATGCATCGCATGCTAGTATAAACTCCTTTTCAAAATCTGGAAACACAAGAACCAGACTTGATGTTAACACTTTCTGACACTCGTCTATCCACTCAAATTTCACACCCTTCTGTAACAATCACATCAATGACTGTGCTAAATCTGCAAAACCTTTCATGAACTTTTGGTAGAAATTGAAAATTCTGATGAATGACTGCACTTCCTTAACTTTTTTCGGTTCCCAAAAATCCCTTACAGCCTGTACCAACCTTGGATCTGTTCACACTCCATCCTTACTGATAATATGACCCAAATACTTTACTTCTTCTAATGCAAAAATGACACATCTCCAGGCTCAATGTCAAACGAGCTGCTCTTAACCTCATAAAGACTTCCCTTAACCACTGTCTATGTTGCTCCATACTACTTGAAAACAATAGAATGTCTTCCAAATTGCAAAGGCATTGTCGTGGTTTCAACCACCTCAAGACACTGTCTAGCAACCTCTGAAACATTGCTGGAACGTTTTTCAAACCGAATGGCATTCTAATGTACTGGTAATGGCCTCCAGGTGTAGACAAAGCAGTTTTTGGATGATCATCTGGAGCCACCTCTAACTGATGACAACCACTTGTCAAATCCATTGTAGAAAAGTACTGGCACTGTCCTAAGTGATCCAAAGTCTCCAATATGTTTAGAATGGGATATGCATCTATTACTGTCTTATTATTGAGGTATCAGTAGTCACAACAGAACCTGTATTTCTTAGTTCCATCCATAGATTTTTTTTAGGCACAATGACAATGCCTGCTCCCCAGCAACTATTACTATGTTCTATTATACTGACCGCAAGCTGCTGCTCAATGAAATCTTCCACAATCAGCTCCAAACACCTTGGTATTCTGTATGGTTTACGGTAAACGTGCTTCATTCTCTGTTGTTATCCCATGTTGAACTAATGGAGTTGCTGGTAACGGCCCTTGTGGAAAAAACAAATCCTTAAATTCCCACAATAATTCTTCCATATGCTCTCTTTCTTCTCCTTTCAAATGCTTAATTTTGTCATGCAATACAGTTCTATGGGCAGTTAGTGGTTGATTGCTTCGCCTACCTCTCGAACACCAGTCTTC